>NW_026937067.1:22500-75612 GCF_032062105.1 Saccostrea cuccullata
GTGGAAATCGCTTTTCACCGAACATGGCGAAGGCAAAGAGTCATTATTATACAGAATGGCAAACACGGTGAAGGAAGGAATTTTCCTTCTCTAATAATAGACTATTTTAAACAGTTGGTCTTTTCTAAAATTTTAATCACACTATCAATTTAATTAGCTCTAAAGATATTTAATTAACTGAATATTTGCAGTACTGTTCATAATTCTCAGACCTATGTGTAGTTTAAAATATGTGTTACTGTAGAAATAATTTTTTTTTTGTGTATTCTTGTCCTGTAAAAGACTTGGATTAATTTTTATACATCCATTAATAATTTGTCGTCTTTAAAATTACAAGAAATTGATGTCGTGCGTGAAGCATTTGTACATTGCCCTTTTTTTAAAGTTAATATTTCAGCATTGTTCTACATACATGTAGGTACTTAATGTATTATTTTCCAGGGAAATTTCATGAAAAAAGTAACAGCTGAGTTATAAAAATAGAAATATGAATACTGTATACAGGATTATTTTCGCCCCATGTTATTTTCGCCCTTTTGCACTTGCAAACAATTTTGCCCAGTTTTAAATTCGCCCTGTCATAGTTCTGTTTAAGAAATTCTACTGTGTAATTTGAATTCGCCCCGTTTTAAATTCGCCCAATCAAGAAGAGGGCGAAAGGGGCGAAAATAAAACGGGGGTGAAAATTTCCCTGTATACAGTATCACAGATAATTTTTGCTATGGAATAATAATTCTTCAAACATGATATCTAAGTTATTTAATGAAAAAAACCTGTAAATCCTTACCATCAAAAAGATAAGTCCTTTCACTTCAGAGTTCAGAATGACAATGAAGAGTGAATGGTAAGTGAACGGTGAACGCAATGTGAACGCAAAGTTTACGGAATGAAGAGCAAACGTTGAACGTTTTGTGAACGGTGAACGCAAGCACATGGTGAACGGTGAACGCAATACTGTGAACAAAGAGCAAAAGGTGAACGCACGGTAAAAAAACGCTGAACAGTGAACGAACAGTGAGCAAACGGAAAAATGGGAAAGTAGAACGTTTCAGGGACTGTATATACTTACCCCTGCAAGGTGAAATTCATAATTTAAGGAACTTTTATGAACCGTTCATTAATATTCATTATCCATTCATAACAGATTCATGACTGGTTCATAGAGACAGTTCATGAATTTTATACATGAATATTCATAAAATGTAGTTCATGAACAAATGATGAACAAATATGAATATTGGTAATTTTCAGTTTGAAGAAAACCAGAAGTCTCTGTCGAGACTGAAACTCTACTGGTTTGTACTTATAGCAAAGGAAGAGAAAAGAACTTAAGCATTTGGGAATTGAAACTTTTCAACAGCAATAAATAGAATAATGATCCTTGATTAAGTCTCTTTATGTTCTTAGTGTAGTCTACTTGCATGCCACATTATATTATAATCAGACTAAAACTGTATTTGGAGTAGCATTTTTAGAGTATTTAACAGAAATTTCTATTGTTAGTAACTGTGGCAACACTGTTCATTGAAGTGAAAAACTGATATACAGACTTATGTACCGGGTACCTTAGTGTAGTCTACTTGTGTGCCAAGTTATATTGAAATCAAATCAAAACTGTAGGAGGTATAGCATTTTGAAAGAATTTCTCAGAAATTTCTATTTTTAGTAACCCCAGCAACACCGTTCATTGAAATCAAACATAGGTAATCAGAGATTACAGAGCTCACCTCAACGAATGTTGTCTTTAAGTAAGGCAAAGTCACACAATTAACCAACAAAAAGTATACATTCCAAAAATGAAAATATTTTTAAAAGCAATTTTGATCTGATACTTTGAAATAGACCTACATAAAAAATTTAAACTACTTCTTCTTCATGAAAATGTAATGAAAATCCAGCATCTGAAGCAAATTTGAGAGTTTTCATCTCTTAATGCAGCATTTGTGCAAGTTTGGTTTATATAAGCCTTATAGTTTTTGGTAATAGACCTGCAACCATAACTTTTACCTTGTCTATTATCTGAAAAATGTATGTCCAATTCAGCATCCGAAGCAAGTCCATTAGTGTGCATCCTTAGATGTATCATCCATGCAAGTTTGCTCATTATAGGGCTCATAGTTTATTGGAAATGAAACATGCATCAAAACTAACATTTTCACTCATCCACAAAAAGTAGGTCAGATTCAGCATCCGAAGCAAGCCTGGAAGTATGCATCCTTAGATGTATCATCTATGCAAGATTGGTCATTAAAGAACTCATAGTTCCTTGCAAATGAAACCTGCACCAAAAACTTTCACCTGTTCGCTCAACTGGAAAATGTAGGTCAGATTCAGCATCCGAAGCAAGCCCGGTAGTATGCATCCTTAGATGTATCATCCATGCAAGTTTGGTCAACATAGGGCTTATAGTTACTTGGAAATGAAACCTGCACCAAAAACTTTAACCTGTTCACTCAACTGGAAAATGTAGGTCAGATTCAGCATCCGAAGCAAGCCCGGTAGTATGCATCCTTAGATGTATCATCCATGCAAGTTTGGTCAACATAGGGCTTATAGTTACTTGGAAATGAAACCTGCACCAAAAACTTTAACCTGTTCGCTCAACCGGAAAATGTAGGTCAGATTCAGCATCCGAAGCAAGCCCGGTAGTATGCATCCTTAGATGTATCATCCATGCAAGTTTGGTCAACATAGGGCTTATAGTTACTTGGAAATGAAACCTACACCAAAAACTTTAACCTGTTCGCTCAACCGGAAAATGTAGGTCAGATTCAGCATCCGAAGCAAGCCCGGTAGTATGCATCCTTAGATGTATCATCCATGCAAGTTTGGTCAACATAGGGCTTATAGTTACTTGGAAATGAAACCTGCACCAAAAACTTTAACTGTTCGCTCAACTGGAAAATGTAGGTCAGATTCAGCATCCGAAGCAAGCCCGGTAGTATGCATCCTTAGATGTATCATCCATGCAAGTTTGGTCAATATAGGGCTTATAGTTACTTGGAAATGAAACCTACACCAAAAACTTTAACCTGTTCACTCAACCGGAAAATGTAGGTCAGATTCAGCATCCGAAGCAAGCCCGGTAGTATGCATCCTTAGATGTATCATCCATGCAAGTTTGGTCAACATAGGGCTTATAGTTACTTGGAAATGAAACCCACACCAAAAACTACACCAAAAATGTTAACCTGCTCCAAAAACATTAACCTGGTAATTCCTTTGCTGAAATTGCAGCATCTGAAACTTTGTCTGGTACAATAAAACACACTAAAACCATCTTCCATGCATGTCTAATCAGTATAGGACACAGAAGTAATTAAAAAGAAAACTGCTCCAAAAAACTTAACCTTAACCTGGGACGCCGACGCCGACGCCGACGCCGACGGTATCACATAAGCTCCCCCCAACTTCGTTGAGGTGAGCTAAAAACCGATACACAGAATTATGTATCTTAGTGTAGTCTACTTGTGTGCCAAGTTATATTGAAATCAAATCAAAACTGTAGGAGGAGTAGCATTTTGAAAGAATTTCACAGAAATTTCTATTTTTAGTAACCACAGCAACACCGTTCATGGAAATCAAAAACCGATAGACCTAATTACGTATCTTAGTGCAGTCTACTTGTGTGCCAAGTTATATTGAAATCAGACAAAAACTGTAGGAAGAGTAGCATTTTGAAAGAATTTCACAGAAATTTCTATTTTTAGTAACCACGGCAACACCGTTTATCGAAATCAAAAACCGATATATAGAATTATGTATCTTAGTGTAGTCTACTTGTGTGCCAAGTTATATTGAATTCAGACCAAACCTGTAGGAGGAGTAGCATTTTGAAAGAATTTCACAGAAATTTCTATTTTTAGTAACCATGGCAACACCTTTCATCGAAATCAAAAATCGATAAACAGAATTATGTTTCTTAGTGTAGTCTACTTGTGTGCCAAGTTATATTGAAATCAGACCAAAACTGTAGGAGGAGTAGCATTTTGAAAGAATTTCACAGAAATTTCTATTTTTAGTAACCACGGCAACAACGTTAATCGAAATCAAAAACCGATATACAGAATTATGTATCTTAGTGTAGTCTACTTGTGTGCCAAGTTATATTGAAATCAGACCAAAACTGTAGGAGAAGTAGCATTTTGAAAGAATTTCACAGAAATTTCTATTTTTAGTAACCACGGCAACACCGTTCATCGAAATCAAAAACCGATACACAGAATTATGTATCATGATGTAGTCTACTTGTGTGCCAAGTTATAATTGAAATTAGACCAAAACTGTAGGAGGAGTAGCATTTTGAAAGAATTTCACAGAAATTTCTATTTGTAGTAACCACGGCAACACGGTTCATCGAAATCAAAAACCGATATACAGAATTATGTATCTTGGTGTAGTCTACTTGTGTGCCAAGTTATAATTGAAATCAGACCAAAACTGTAAGAGGAGTAGCATATTGAAAAATTGTTTACAGACAGACAGACGGACGGACGGACGGACGCATTACTACCGCATAAGCTTTTCTGATCTCTGACCAGTAGAGCTAAAAACTTACTAGGTCAAGGTAATGAATGTTCATGAATTTTCATGAAGACTAGAAATGTAAAATAATTGTCATAAACGATCGCCAGAAAACTGACTCATTACTCCCATAATACAACTTTTGCATGCAGATGCAATTGTTGAACAAGCCCCTGGTATAATAAATAACATGCTATTGTTTTGATTTTGAAAGTATGGGATCAGAGCCGAGTAGGAGAACATAAGAGGTTAAAATCAATATTCCGTACTCTATGTAATTGATAACTTAGATTCTTCAAGATAATAACCAGAAGTCTCTGTCGAGACTGAAGCTCTACTGGTTTGTACTTATAGCAAAGGAAGAGAAAAGTACTTAAGCAGTTGGGAATTGAAACTTTATAACAGCAATAAATAGAATAATGATCTTTGATAAAGTCTCTTTATGTTCTTAGTGTAGTCTACTTGTGTGCCAAGTAATATTGAAATCAGACCAAAACTTGAGAGGAGTAGCATTTTGAAACAATTTTATAGACATTTTTATTTTTAGTTACCAGGGCAACACCATTCATGGAAATCAAAAACCGATATATACAATTATGGATCTTTAGTGTAGTCTACTTGTGTGCCAAGTTATTTTGAAATCAGACCAAAACTGTAGGAGGAATAGCATTATTGAAACAATTTCACAGAAATTTCTATTTTTAGTAACCGGGGCAACACCGTTTATCGAAAACAAAAACCGATAAACAGAATTATGTATCTTAGTGCAATTTACTTGTTTGCCAAGTTATATTGAAATCAGACCAAAACTGTAGGAGGAGTAGCATTTTGAAAGAATTTCACAGAAATTTCTATTTTTAGTTACCACGGCAACACCGTTTATCGAAATCAAAAACCGATATACAGAATTATGTATCTTAGTGTAGTCTACTTGTGTGCCA
Source organism: Saccostrea cuccullata (assembly GCF_032062105.1). Taxonomy (NCBI): domain Eukaryota; kingdom Metazoa; phylum Mollusca; class Bivalvia; order Ostreida; family Ostreidae; genus Saccostrea; species Saccostrea cuccullata. The sequence goes on from NW_026937067.1 coordinate 27,966, forward strand.
AGTTATATTGAAATCAGACCAAGACTGTAGGAGGAATAGCATTTCGAAAGAATTTCACAGAAATTTCTATTTTTCGCCACGGCAACACCGTTTATCGAAATCAAAAACCAATATTATACAATTATTACTGTTTTTGAGGTCAATACAATGATTTAGCCATCTGAGGAGTACAATATTCACCGAGCCCGAAGGGCGCGGTGAATATTGTACTTCTCAGATGGCTAAATCATTGTATTGACCAAACAAAACAGCAATAATTGTTTTATTATATGATTCACTGATAAAATCATACAGCTCATTACTTATTTGCATTTATTTTTAGCCAAATACAAGTGAGAAACAGAATTAAAATGTAAATAAAGCTTACCAGTCGTATCAATTTGAAATAATTTTTAACAATTTTAGTTGCAATGAAAAAATTATATAAAGTCAGTCTTTTTTATAGGAGGATTTTGAAATGAATAAGTATTATCAGGGAAAATTGTCTGCCAAACATAAATATTATCGTTCGGAAAAAAAAGTATTGGAGGGGGTTTCCTGCATCCCCTCTTATCACACTCACCCGAAAATATGTATTCGATTATGTTTTGTTCACATGAAAAAAAAGTCATAGTCATTTAATTAATTTCCAAAACAATTTGTATCAATTTGGAATTTCCCAATCTATTTATAGATCAATGTAGAGGAAATAAATCCTTGTATTCACCCGGAACGTCACGTGCAGGTCAAGAAAACGTAATATTTTTCTAACATAGTTGGATCTCAGGCAAACAGAGATATGGAAAATATTCAATCATATAATAAACAGAATTATGTATCTTAGTGCAGTCTACTTGTTTGCCAAGTAATATTGAAATCAGACCAAAACTGTAGGAGGAGTAGCATTTTGAAAGAAATTTCACAGTTATTTCTATTTTTAGTTACCACGGCAACACCTTTATCGAAATCAAAAACCGATATACAGAACTATGTATCTTAGTGTGGTCTACTTGTGTGCCAACTTATATTGAAATTAGACAAAAACTGTAGGAGGAGTAGCATTTAGAAAAATTGTTTACAGACAGACGTACAGCTAGACAGACAGACAGACGGACAGACAGAAGGACGCCGGACGCATTACTATCGCATAAGCTCTTCTGGTCTCTGACCAGTAGAGCTAAAAATCTGTTATGAACTGTCTACATGTAGAAGGGAGATTATAATTAAATTTTGATTGTAATTAAACAAACACTGCATCATCATTGACAGCATTTTTTTCTCCTATTGAATTACTAATGTTTCTTCTTCATTTAAATTGGCCAGCTATATTGATATTGTGCTTTAAATAATCTCATTTTTCACAATACAACTTTGTTCGATCGAATTTTCTCTATTTGTTACACCTTCAACAATTAAGTTGTAAGGAAATGAAACAGACTTACAGTCCAGGAAAAATTTCATAATCTTCGTAAAAAGGTATCGTAAATTTATTAACAACTAAAAATAATATTTCTTGTCCGTACTGTACCGTACTATTCTTGGGTTGAAACACTTAATATTTTGATGCAGTTAAAGTTATATTTTTCTGTCCATCGTGTGTAAATGACACAGCACAGACTGCATGATTGTATCTATGACATGATCCACATTCGTATTTTGTAGTCTATTCTCCTATACACCTTCATAGCTCAGGGTACTCAGTTTGAGGGCGAGTGGTTCCAAGAGATACTTGTTGTCCTCCTGATATCAGATATGGAGGCGGCCATACTTGAATACGAAACTATGGCTCTACATGTATAATGTAAAAAAAAATCTAATTCATTAAATGATATAACATATTAATTTTATACCAATTAATTTCAGTGAAAAATTATTCAGATAGTGTTTGTTATTTTTTGTTAAACAAAAATCTTGGCAATTCGAAACTACTTCTTAATTAGCTCTGCATTACACTTTTTAAAAGGCGCAAACTTTGAAATACGCGAGACGTTGGAAAGTGAATCGGTAGAGTGGGAGGATTATTAGTGTAGTCATTCTTTTTCAACCTTTGAAGAAAATAACAGAATACGAAGAAAGAATATCCAGAGGATCATTTTACTTCATAACTGCAGATATGAGTGGTGAGTTACAAAAACCAGAGGCCCAGGGGCCACATCGCTCACCTGAGCAAATCGGCTAGGTTAAAAGCACAAATCAGAAGGGGTGGGGGGGGGGGGGAATTGAATTTTAATACTACTTGAGATTGCCTTCATATTAATACAGCATATGACTTTGCTGTTATTGATAAAAAGATTTTTTCAAACATTTTCTTCCTATATATAACTTTATAATAATTTGAATTTGATTCGATCATCCCCATTGTTTCCCTCCCTACCCCAAGGGGCCATGATTTGAATAAATTTAAATCTTCGATACATGAGGATGCTTAAATGTCAATAAATGGTTTTCCATTGAGCTAATTTAAGCAAGAGTTATTCCCCATGGCCGCCATGTTGTAGGGCAACTCTTCCAGATTCCTTCATTATTCAACCAAGTTCAACCAAGTTCAATTTGTTATACTGATTACTGAGGTAAAGCTAACACTATTTTTCTTACGGAAAAAAGTTTTTTAAAGCCTCTATTAATTCATAAATTTGAGACTGTAAATATTTCCCCCATAAATTTTTGGCATTCATGTTTAAAATTGGTTGCTCAAAGAGGAAAATTTACTGCTTTGCCCTACAAGATGGCGGCTAAGGCGAATAACTCCTAGGCAAACTTTGTCAAAGGAAAAGCAGCTATATGACTAAACATAGCTTTTCTGTTTTTGGGATTTTTTTCCCTTTATTTTTCTATGTATAACTTTGATCCACCATTGTGGATTGTGGTCCCACCTTATCCATGGGGGTTATGATTTGAACAAATTTAATTCTACACTACCTGAATATGCTTCCATATAAATACTAGTATTACTAATCATGGCTTTGCTATTCTTATGAAGATTTTTTTAATATATTTTAATGTAAAACTTAGATCCCCATTGTGGTCCACCCTAACCCTGGGGGTTATGATTTAAACAAACTAGAATCTACACTACCTGAGGATGATTCCACATAAATGTCACTAATCATGGCTTTGAAGTACTTGAGAAGATGATTTTAAAAGATTTCCCTATCTAGTCCAATGTAGAACTTTGATCAGCCATTCTGCCCGCCCTTCCCTACCCCCAAGGGTCATGATTTGAACAAACTTGAATCTACACTACCTGAAGATGATTTCACATGAGTTTCATCTTTCCTGGCCCAGTGGTTCTTGAGAAGAAAATTTTTAAAGATTTTCCCTATATACTCCTATGTAAAAATTTGATCGGCCACTGTGGCCACACCCTACCCCCAGGGGTCATGATTTGAAAAAAACTTGAATCTACACTACCTGAGGATGCTTCCAAATGAGTTTCATCTGTCCTGGCCCAGTGGTTCTTGAGAAGAAGATTTTTAAAGATTTTCCCTATATACTCCTATGTAAAAGTTTGATCGGCCATTGTGGCCCCCGCGGGTCATGATTTGAATAAATTTGAATCTACACTACCTGAAGATGATTTCACAAGAGTTTCATCTGTCCTGGACCAGTGGTTCTTCAGAAGAAGATTTTCAAAGATTTTCCCAATAAACTCCTATGTAAAACTTTGATCGGCCATTGTGGCCCCACCCTGCCCCCAGGGATCATGATTTGAACAAACTTGAATCTACATTACCTGAAGATGCTTCGGATCCACAGGAGTTTCATCTGTCCTGGCCCAGTGGTTCTTGAGAAGAAGATTTTTAAAGATTTTCCCTATATACTCCTATGTAAAACTTTGATCGGCCATTGTGGCCCCACCCCTACCCCCGAGGGTCATGATTTGAACAAACTTGAATCTACACTACCTGAGGATGCTTCCACATGAGTTTCATCTTTCCTGGCCCAGTGGTTCTTGAGAAGAAGATTTTTGAAAAATGCCATTAATTTTTCACTTGGCCCTTCATTTGAACAAACTTGAATTCCCTTCACCTATTAGGATACTTTGTGCCAAGTTTGGTTGAAATTGGCCAAGTGGTTCTTGAGAAGAAGATGAAAATGTGAAAAGTTTACGACAACGACAACAGACAACGGACAAATTTTGATCACAAAAGCTCATTTGAGCCTTCGGCTCAGGTGAGCTAAAAATGGAGGCAATCGCTGAATCATGTGAATGTGTGATATATCTGTCTGTAGATGTAAAAGTTATGTCTTTTTTTTTTAATGAAAATTTTGTAAACTTTGCTATGAGTAAGGATCCAACCAAATTACATTACATTCAATAATTAAAGATTGAGGCTCAAAACATTCATAATCCTGTTCACCTACAACATGGCGGGCAAGGGAAACAGGCTAAACTTCCGCTGGGAATGCTTTAATATATGGCAGTGCCTATGATGCAGAATTAAATGAAACAAATATGCAAAAAATGCAATTAAGTCTTATATTTTCACATTCATTCTGCATTTTCAGAAAATCTTTGTTCTTCTAGGGAAAAAGGAAGCAGTTCACAGATAATGTTGATGAGTTGAGATCAGAAGACTCTGGCTGCAAAAAAATCCAGGCTCTTGAAGAAAAACAAAAGAAAGAAATGAAAATATGAATAGTTTTCGATCAAAGGATTCAAGTGATGGAATTCTGGAAATTCCACAGGGAAAGCCAATAAGAATGTTTTGATTGACCACCCCTGCTCAAAATCCTTGAAAGCCCTTTTAGCTGATGCCCTAATTGCTGAACACACTTTTCTACCAGACTTGGATTAAAAATAATTCCATTTTAGGCATGAAAACACACTTTGAAATATACTGAGTATTTTTAGGGACCCGCTCTCCTCTTGACCATGTAAGGTTAAGGATTCTGCAAAGAGTCCCGTTTGAATTGAAATTTTTCATAATTTTACCAGGAATGATTGATCTACATAATTCATTTATTATCGTTATCACTTATCAGAGTTGTTTACTTGAACAAAAATTTTGTTATCATGATTGGAAAACAAAAATTCTGTGAAATTTTTCAAGATGCTACATTATATAAATGGTGCCTGTTTTGGAGGGTAACAGTTGAAATTGACACCCCAAGGAAAACCATTGTCAACCGACGCGTCAGCAGAGGTTAATAATGGTTTTCCGAGGGGTGTCAATTTCAACTGTTACCCTCCAAAACAGGCACCATTTATTTTATTATACTGAATGTCTTCTAGATTTACAATGTCAGCAATACAAATCGTCGATCGCCTTTTTCGTTCACGTTTAGAAAGCTTTCAAACTCCCCGCTACTTCGAAAAAGATTTACTGACCTCTTTATTGTTTATTTGATACTCTACGAGTCCTTTACCATCTAAAGTTTCGTTATTTCTGCACTCGCAAGCATGTTTCGTCTGTCGTTTGTTGTTTTCAAGTAAGCTACATCGGATGCAAGCTTTCATTGACGTCAAGTTTATTCCGGTTCTTTCAAATGCGCAACTGACGTTTTAAGAATTCTATGGTGAACCGTACGCGCATAATTTCCACGCATGTGGCATTACTGTTGTGTTACCCGTTGTCACGTGTGTTGCTAAGGCTGAGGGTAATAGAACAGATTGTTAACTGCGTCTAAACCAATCAGATTTTAGTATTTAACATGAAAGCATAATAATATAAAATATCTTCTTTTACAGTTTTTCATTTTGCATGACTTATTACATTTTTGTTTACAAAGAAGCAAGAACATTAATGAATAGTTCATGAATATTCCTAAACAACTTTTACAAATTATTCATGAATAGTTCATGAAAATGCATTGAACTTATTAATATAATTCATGAACTTTTCTTGAAAGTTCAAGAATTATTCTTGATCATTTTGCAGGCCAGTAATTAAAAAATCCAAGTTTGTTCATGAACAACAAACTATTCTTGAATATTCTTGAACTAGGTTTTCATGAATAAAATCCATGAAATCATGAGTGTCCAATTTTAACTTCATGGGATCTTCATGAACAATTCATAAGCAGATTCAAGAATATAATTCATGAACATTTCTTAAAAGTACAAGAATTATTCTTGATCATTTCGCAGGGGTAGTTAGTTTATTTAATACCCAAGAGCAGAAAAGAAGATTTTCAAAGATTTAATGCATTTTCACTATATAATCAATACAGCCCTGACCAACACCAGAACCCCTGACCCTGGGGCCATAAAATTCACAAATTTGGAAGAGGCACTCTTACTCATCATAACTATGTATTTAGTTTATTCGATACCCAGGAACAGAGAAGATTTTCAAAGAAATAATGCATTTTTACTGTATAATCTATATAGCCCCACACTAGCATTAGAAACCCTGACCCTCACAGGGCCATGAATTTCACAATTTTGGTAGAAGACTCAATGCTCATTACATTCATGCCAACAGTTTCCCTGCTTGATGTCCAGGAGTAAAGAAAAAGATTTTTTAAGTTTCATTAATTTTAGTGGTTTTGGCCCCATCCCTCAGGCCCCAAGGGGGCGGGGACCAAAAAATTCACATTTTTTCCCCCTTCACTCATAGATGCTGTATAACAAATTTGGTTGAAATTGGTTCAGTGGTTTTAGAGAAGAAGCTGAAAATGTTCAAATGATAACACATGACGCAAGACGACGGACGAAAACAGATAGCAATAGGTCACCTGACTGACACAGGTGACCTAAAAATATTGAACCTTTTTTAAGTTTCTTTTTGTGGCAAGACTGATTGTGAGTTTGCTGCTGATTTAAGATGATGTAAGGCTGAGAAAGTTGTAAATATATGTACTTCTTTTAATAGACTCAACAGACTTCAAAGCTACTGAGCAGATTGGATGATATTTATCAAAATATCATCATATTTTTCATTGAAAAATAATTCCATTTCATGAACATTTCAGAGGTCATTTACACAACTTCTGCCAATTTTGCCAACAGTGTGACTAATTTTCCTAAAATCCATGGATATTACTGTACAATTTCTATGTCCTATTTTTTGTGCCAAGCTGTAGATTTTTGTGCAAGAGTTATAATGTGACATGGGTTAAGGATGAAATAACTGAAATATTAATGTTATATGTTAAATTTCGATGTGTTAAATTTCAAAGATAGATTACTTTCCTTGTATTACATTTTTACCAGTGAAATACTGTAATTTATATATTGAATAATAAGAGGCCCAAGGGCCTTGGATCGCTCTTCTGATAAATTGTACAATCTATCACTTCTATTTGAAGCCTCTAACCTTAAGTATCCTAAGACAATGTAGTATCGACTGACAAAGTTTGATGATTCTTAGCCAATTAGGATTGAAAATATTTTTAATAATAAAGCTATAACAAGAGGCCCATGGGCCACATCGCTCACCTGAGAAGCTTTGACCATTCTGTTCTTTAACAAATTTCCCCCTTGTTATACATAATGCATTCCCACCCTATCCCACTGATCATAATTTAGACATTTTGAAATCTACACTACCCCATGATCCTTCCATGGGCACATATGATTCAGCTTTTTTGGCCCAGTGGTTCCTGAGAAGAAGATTTTCAAAGATTTTTCCTATATATTTCTATGTATAACTTTGATTCCCTATAATGGCCCCACCGTTCTCCCGGGGGTCATGATTCCTACAATTTAGAATTTACACTACCCCAGAATGCTTCCACATAAGCTTCACTTTTTCAGGCCCAGTGGTTCTTGAGAAGAAGATTTTCAAAGATTTTTCCAATATATTTCTATATAAAACTTTGATTCCCCATTGTGGCCCCGCCCTTCCCCCGGGGTCATTATTTGAACAATTTAGAATCTACATTATACCAGGATGCTTCCACATAAGTTTCAGCTTTTCTGGCCCAGTGGTTCTTGAGAAGAAGATTTTTTAATGACCCAACCCTATTTTTGTCTTTTCTTGATTATCTCCCCTTGCGAGGGGATATGTCCCTTCATTTTAACAATTTAAATTCCCCTTGACCCAAGGATGCTTTGTACCAAGTTTGGTCAAAATTGGCCCAGTGGTTCTTGAGAAGAAGTCGAAAATGTGAAAAGTTTACAGACGGACAGCAGGGGTGTGCAATTAGAAAAATCAATTACTTGCCCAGGGGCTAGTGGCAGCTATAAAGTTACTAGCCCCAAGTGAAAAGTTACTAGCCCAAATATAGGTGCAAAAATTAAAAGAAAAAACTATTTGTTGGAAAGAAATTAATTATTGAAAAAGTCAGGGTACTGAGGTCATTCCTTTTGAAATTAAAATTTAATTCTCACTATGAAATTAAATCATGTATAAATTATAATGAAAGAAGATTAAAATGAATTTAAATAAACTATCTTCCCTTTTTCTGAACATTGCACAAGCTCATTTAGAATGAAATTTAATTCATTTTGTTTTCATCTTAAATCATTAAATACACTATAAATATATTTTATGCGAGTCATAAAACACTTATCTTTCAGTTGATTGAGTGATCGTATATAATTTAATGAGATATCTGCATGTATTTACCATAAACGAAAGAACAGAGGAAATGCGGATTAGGAAAAAACGATCGTTTTTGGAAGTAAATAAGTCAGGTAGTGCTGCAAAACAAATAAGATTATGGAGATTTATTGAGAGTAGAAGCATGTTGTCAGAAAAAATTTCACTGGTTGGGAATATGATAGCAAAAAAGAGTGAAAATACAGGTTGTGCTTTTCATGTATTGCGTGTGTAGTTATAATTTTGACTAGCCCGACGGGCTACCTCCATGCAGAAAATCAATAGCCCGACCCCAAAAAGTGGTAGCCCCGGGCGTCGGGCGATGCTAATTGCACACCCCTGCGGACAGACAGACGGACGGACAGACAGACAGATGGACGGACGACGGACAAAATGTGATCAGAAAAGCTCACTTGAGCCTTTGGCTCAGGTGAGCTAAAAAACCATAAGTACATCACAGTGACCTATATTAAGATTGAAGTTTTCTAAGGACTCAAGATGCATTAATAAACAAAGATTGAAGATTTTAAGCCAATAAGTATTTGAGATATTTAAAAGTAGGTCACTGTGACCTACTTCTTTGTCTACATTCTTTGAAAACCCAAGATACATCAACTGACAAAGTTTGATGATTCTAAGCAAAAAAGTACCTGAGAGTATTCAAAAGTAGGTCACCATGACCTACTTTTTGATCGACATTCTCTAAAAACCAAAGATGCATCAACAAACAAAGTTTAGTGATTCTAAACCAGTTAGTACCATAGATACTTAAATAAAGTCATAAAATGTCAAAAGTAGGTCACTGTGACCTACGTTTTGGTCATCACTCTCCGAAAACCTAAGACGCATCAACTGACAAAGTTTGATGATTCTAAGCCAATAAATACCTAAAATACTAAAATATAGCCATAAAATGTCGAAAGTAGGTCACAGTGACCTACTTTTTGGACATCATTCTCCGAAAACCCAAGATGCATCAACTTACAAAGTTTGATGATTATAAGCCAATAAGTACCATAGAAACTTCAATAAAGCCATAAAATGTCAAAAGTAGGTCACCGTGACCTACTTTTTGGTCGTCACTCTCTGAAAACCAAAAATGCATCAACTCACAAAGTTTGATGATTCTAAGCCAATAAATACCTAAGATACTAAAATATAGCCATGAAATGTTGAAACTAGGTCATCGTGACCTATATTTTGGTCGACATTTTTTAAAGTCACAAGATGCATCTGCTGACCAAGTTTGATGATCCTAGGTCTGAAGGTAATCAAAATATGCCTTTTAAACAATTCGAAAACAAATGCCTGCAAAATTGTAAAAGTAGTTCACAGTGAGCTACTTTTTCATAAATATGTTTTAAGGTCCCAAGATGCATCAATTTACAAGATTTGATGATTCTAAACCTCTCAGTGTCTGAAATAATTGGATTAAATGTTTTAAAAAGAATTGGTCATAAAGTTCAAAAAGTAGGTCACGGTGACCTACTTTTAAGCTGACGTTGTTCAAGGATCCAAGATGCATCAACTGACAAAGTTTGATGATCATAGGTCTTAAAGTGCCCGAAATATGCCTTCAAATCAACTTGAAAACAAATGCCCACAAAATTTGAAAAGTAGGTCACTGTGACCTACTTTTGAGTTAACATGATGTGAAGTCCTGAGTTGCATCAACTTACAAGATTTGATGATCCTAGTCCTAATAGTAAGCAACATATAAACGTTTTTATTATTTGTAAATTTAGGTCAACTTTGAAGTGACCTTGAGACTACGCCCTTTGCCCGAGGGTCATGCCTTGAACAATTTTTAATCTTCAACATATCCTGATCCTTGTATGTAAGTTTGGTGAAAATCTGCCGGGTGGTTCTGGAGAAGAAGATTTTTTAGCAACCAGTACTTTTGGTTTTCTTTTCCTGATTATCTCCCCATTGTTTTAGGGTCCCAACCCTTATTTTAGTATAAAGGGTAGCCCTTGGGCCAATAATATCCTGTGACAAATTTGACACTGATTGGCCAAGGGGTTCTTGAGTTATGGCCCATATTCTAAAAAGTTAACGCACACCGCACAAATGGCCATAGCATTAGCTCTTTGAGCCTTTGGCTCAGAAGAGCTAACAAGAGGCCCACGGGCCTTATAGGTCACCTGAGCATTATGCAACAATTTTCCAGTTATTGAATTTGATTCATGTTTTAAGCCAGATGCTATATGACATTCACAATTTTGAAAGAGGCACCATTGATCATCATAACAATACACTTAGCAGTTGCTTAGCTTGGTTACTGAATACCCATATGCAGGGTAGGGGAACAAAAATGCATTCCAACTAACCAGTAGTGCCCCTAACACTGTGACATAAACCCCTGACCCTAGGTCCACACATTGCACAAATTTCAAAAAGGCATCCTTAATATCAAAAAATAAATGTTTTATAAATACAAAAGAGCAGATTTCAAACAGTATATAAGTAGAGCCCCCACCCCACCCCTGACCCTGGGGCTTTGAAATTCACAATTCTGCAAGATTAGGGCCCTTGCTCATCATAACTATAAAGGTAGTTCATCTGCTTTATACCCAGATACAAAAAAAATTTCAAAGATTTAATGTATTTTCATTATATAATCAATTGAGCCCCGCCCCCCTAACACCAGAACCCCTGACCCTGGGGCCATAAAATTCACAATTTTAAAAGAGGCATTCTTGCTCATCATAACTATGTACTTAGTTTATTTAATTCCTAGGAGCAGAGAAGAAGATTTTCAAAGAATTCATGTATTTTCAATATATAATCAATAGAGCCCTGCCCTAACACCAGAAACCCTGACCCTGGGACCATAAAATTCACAATTTTGGTAAAAGCACTCTTGCTCATCATAACTATGCACTTAGTTAGTTTATTTAATACCTAGGAGCAGAGAAGAAGATTTTCAAAGAATTCATGTATTTTTACTATATATAATCTATAGAGCCCCGCCCTAACACCAGAACCCTTGAGCCATAAAATTCACAATTTTGGTTGAGGCACTCTTGCTCATCATAACTATGCACTTAGTTGGTTTATTTAATACCTAGGAGCAGAGTAGATTTTCAAAGAATTCATGTATTTTCACTATATAATCAATAGAGCCCCTCCCCTTAACACCAGAACCCTTGACCCTGGGGCCATAAAATTCACAATTTTGGTAGAGGCACTCATGCTCATCATAACTATGCACTTAGTTAGTATATTTAATACCCAGGGGCAGAGAAGAAGATTTTCAAAGAAATCATGTATTTTCACTATATAATCAATAGAGCCCCGCCCTAATGACAGAACCCCTGACCCTGGGGCCATAAAATTCACAATTTTGGTAGAGGCACTCATGCTCATCATAACTATGCACTTAGTTAGTTTATTTAATACCCAGGGGCAGAGAAGAAGATTTTCAAAGAAATCATGTATTTTCACTATATATAATCAATAGAGCCCTGCCCTAGCACCAGAACCCCTGACCCTGGGGCCATAAAATTCACAATTTTGGTAGAGGCACTCTTGCTCATCATAACTATGTACTTAGTTGGTTTATTTAATACCCAGGAGTAGAGAAAAAGATTTAAAAAGAAATAATGCATTTTCACTATATACTTATTTAGCCCCGCCCTAGCACTAGAACCCCTGACCCCAGGGCCATGAATTTCACAATTTTCGTAAAGGACTCAATCCTGAATACAATCATGCAAACAGTTTGACTGCTTGATGTCCAGGAGTAAAGAAGAAGATTTTTAAAGATTGCATTAATTTGAGTGGTTTTGGTCCCACCCCTCAAGCCCCAGGGGGGCAGGGATCATGAAATTCACAATTTTTGTTCCCCTTCACCCATAGATGCTTTGTGCCAAATTTGGTTGAAATTGGTTCAGTGGTTGCAGAGAAGAAGCTGAAAATGTTCAAATGTTAACACACGACGGACGACGAACGACGGACGACGGATGACGACGGACGAAAACGGATAGCAATAGGTCACCTGAGTTTACTCAGGTGACCTAAAAATGATATTCTGTTACAGTGTGAAAGAATATCAAAATGATATCCTTTCACAGTCATGACAGTGTTACAAATATCAGAAGTGCAGTATAACTCGAGATTTGCCTTCCCATAATGAAGAGTGTTGTAAAAATATTCTTTGGACTGTTATAATACAGAGAGAGGGTAAATAAACCATTCTGATAGAAAATAAGACTGCCAAAGTTTCCCAGATAAAGGGAATGATACACTGTGTACAAAATGGTGTTGACACCTGTGTTAGTTTAATCACCAGGTCCTGTCGGGCATGATTAACAGCACGTGCTGTAATAGGGGTGCATGTATTAGTGCTACACATCACTGAACAAAATTACAAAGCTGTGAAATTTTTTATTACAGTTAATCAATATTGATAGGAGCCGGGACTATCAATCAGCATCACTGTTCACATCTCTCTCTCTATCCCAGCTCTCTTTTTCAACAAGAGGCCCATGGGACACATCGCTCACCTTAAAAGCTTTAAACATGCTGTTCTTTTACTGTGTAAAATACAAAGTTCCACAGCCGCAGTATTAGCTTTGCCCACCATAGATACGTCATAGCAATGAAAAAGACTAGGACAAAGACAGTGAAAAAATGGCAGCTGATATAAATGCTCTAGGAATAATTCTGCCAAGTATATCCCTAGATTACTTTAAAAATGTGGTCTTACATTCCATGCTAAGGAGAGACTGTATAATTTTTTTATTTATGGTTATATCCATGCAGTTAAACTGTAAATTTCCATTGACAAAAACAGAGAAATTACCGCAAAATGTTACAAGTCCATGAAAAAGAGTGTGGATCCTCACAAGATTAATATGTCGATAAACTATGATGTGTTTGTCATTGATTATAGTATACAGTTAACTGTTATGGAATGGGTACGAGGGAAATAGCAAATTGGGAGGAAACTGAGGGAGGAAAGAATTTCCCAAGGGCAGCTTTTGCAGGCGAGGGAAATAGTTTTCTGCATAGGGAAACCATAGATTTGCTATTTCCCAAGTTCCCATTCCATAACTGTTTTATTAAACCAAAACAATAATACACGATTTTTTGTTTTACCAGATATTCCAAATTTAAGAACAAGAGGCCAAGGGGCCACATTACTCACCTGAGCAATTAGCCAGGTAAAAGCAACCAGAAGTCTCTGATGAGACTGTAGCTCTACTGGTCTGTACATATAACAAAGGAAAAGTAGCACTTGGATTTGAAACTTTGCAACAGGCAGCAATGAATAAAATTATGTATCTTAGTGTAGTCTTCTTGTGCGCCAAGTCATATTGAAATCAGACCAAAACTGCAGAAGGGTAGCATTTTAAAGGAATTTCACAAACAAGAGGCCCATGGGCCACATCGCTCACCTGAGAAGCTTTGAACATTCTGTTCTTTACTAGATTTCCCCCTTGTAATACATATTGTGACCCCACCCTACCCCACTGATCATAATTTAGACAATTTGAAATCTACACTACCCCAGGATGCTTCCACATAAGCTTCAGCTTAACAAAGATTGTCCAATATATTTCTATGTAAAACTTTGATTCCCCATTGTGGCCCCCCCCTACCCCCCCCCCTCAGGTCATGATTTGAACAATTTAGAATCTACATTATACCAGGATGCTTCCACATAAGCTTCAGCTTTTCTGGCCCAGTGGTTATTAAGAAGAAGATTTTTCCTATATACTTCTATGTAAAACTTGGATTCCCCATTGTGGCCCCGCCCTACCCCCGGGTGTCATGATTTGTACAATTTAGAATCTACACTACCCCAGGATGCTTCCACATAAGCTTCAGCTTTTCTGGCCCACTGGTTATTAAGAAGAAGATTTTTCCTATATATTTCTATGTAAAACTTGGATTCCCCATTGTGGCCCCGCCCAACCCCCGGGGGTCATGATTTGTACAATTTAGAATCTACACTACCCTAGGATGCTTCCACATAAGTTTCAGCTTTTCTGGCCCAGTGGTTCTTGAGAAGAAGATTTTTAAAGTTTTTTCCTATATATTTCTATGTAAAACTTGGATTCCCCATTGTGGCCCCGCCCTACCCCGGGGGTCATGATTTGAACAATTTAGAATCTACACTACCTCAGGGTGCTTCCACATAAGTTTCAGCTTTTCTGGCCCAGTGGTTCTTGAGAAGAAGATTTTTTAATAAACCCACCCTATTTTTGTCTTTTCTTGATTATCTCCCCTTGTTAAGGGATTTTGCCCTTCATTTTAACAATTTAAATTCCCCTTCACCCAAGGATGCTTTGTACCAAGTTTGCTCAAAACTGGCCCAGTGGTTCTTGAGAAGAAGTCGAAAATGTGAACAGTTTATGGACGGACAGACGGACGGACGGACGACGGACACAATGTGATCAGAAAAGCTCACTTGAGCCTTCGGCTCAGGTGAGCTAAAAATTCTATCTTTAGTAACCATGGCAACATAGTTCATCAAATTCCAAAACTGATGCATGAATTAAGGTATCTTAGTGTAGTCTACTTGTGTGCCAAGTTATACTGAAATCAGACCAAAACTGTAGGAGGAGTAGCATTTTGATAAATTATTTACAGACAGACAGACAGACAGACAGCTAGACAGTCGGACAGCAAACAGCTGGACGGACGGACAAGAAGCCTATCACATAATACATTCCATCTTAAGATGGGGGTATTAAAAGAATAAGCCTATTTACTATATAAGTAGATTAATTTTACATTTATACTACACGTGTTCAATAACAAATACACGTTTTACAGAAATTAAAATTGTGTTATTAAAATATCAATTTAAAACATATGTGCAGAAAAAAATTGTTTTTATTATTTATTTATCTACTATTTATTTATATTTTACCACCTGAATTTTGAATATAATTTCAATGCAAAGAAAAGATCAGACATTCTGAATAAATCGTTCATCTTGCGTTCACCGTTCACTTTGCGCTCGCGTTCTTGCTTCATTCACATTCTGCGTTCACTCACCGTTCACACATCGTTCACCAAATTGCGTTCAGCGTTTGCACATCGTTCACTCACCGTTCGCTCTGTGTTCGTTCACCGTCCGTTCAGCTTTCGTTCACTGTTCAGGTGGGAAAGTAGAATGTTTTAGGGACTGTCATCTATATAGCCCCTCCCTAGCACTAGAACCCCTGACCCCAAGGCCATGAATTTCAAAATTTTATAAGGGGACTCAATGCTGATTACAATCATGCCAACAGTTTGACTGCTTGATGTCAGAGAGTAAAGAAGATTTTTACAGATTGCAGCAATTTTAGTGGTTTTGGCCCCATCCGTCAGGCCCCAGGGGGGCAGGGACTATGAAATTCACAATTTTTGAGCACACTTAATAATTTTAAAAATTCAGTCAGGGGGAAATCCCCCCCTTCCAAACTGCGTATGTTTTTTTTTTCTTATTTCCCCAAACATGGGACACAAATTCTCTAAATTCACTTGTTTTATTTGGAAACTTGTTGAACATAATGAAAGGATGGTTGACCCTTTTTTTTTTTAAAAGATTGTGGCAGATGAGCTCCTTGCTGCTGAAGGTATAGCAGCTGCAAGTTCACGTTGATGAAGAAGTATTAGATGAGAGTCCTGTTGGGGAGGAGGTAGCTGCATGAGGCTGTTGCTGAGTTACAGAGACTCAAACCGATAAGGGTGTCAATCTAGTTGTTATTCCAGGAGAGGAGGTATTTAACATTAACCTTTATAAATTGTTTACAAATTTACAATTGTCACAGTTAACATCTTAGGGATATAAACTTGCTTCAGGGTACGAAATTCACTATATATAACTCGCAAAATGTGAGTTAGAATATCCAAATTGCGAGTTAAAAAATTCGTAACTCGCAAATTATTGCAAGTTGGTTTTTTTTCAATGTAAATTTCACCCAGGGAAAAATCTATCTGACATCCCCATTTCTAAACCCGTGTCCGACGATCAGGCCTTAAAAAACGACTGATCCATTCAAATAACTTCCAGATGATTTTTTTTTTCTCCAAAATCTGCATGGTTTGATCAATTAGCTGATTCCATTTTTTAAAAAAAAATTAATTGTAGCTTAACTTAAGACATAAAATATGTCATTCAACCTAGTTAACATTTACCATAAATATAAATAGCAATCATTATTGTAACAACAATTTCCCCCCACACAGGGCTCGAGCTGTGATTCGCCATTGTCACCAATTGCGATTTTTTTTTCAAAAGTGGCGAAAAGAAATTCATGAGTGGCGAAAATGATTTTTTTTAGATGTACCATGTACAAAAATTGTGTAGTCCTGGTTAGCTCCTTTGTTTATTCACTCCCATTGTGTATTTAATTCAGCAGAGGTGTGAAAATTGAAACCTACATGTAGGAAATCACATCTCGCTTGAACGAACACAGCTGACTAGGTAACTAGCCTGGAGCAATAAAGGGTTTCAAAATTGCTTGAAACAATATAACTTAGATTAAACAAGGGGGGGATAAAGTGTTATTAGGAGATGAAGTTAGTAAATTTAAAAATTTATCAACAAACTCTGGATCTATGAAGTTCGTTTTTTTTTTAAACCGAAAGTAGGGAAACATAACGAAAATTGTAAACAATGGCTTCAAATTTTACCTAATGAAAATTGAAAAATGTGTACATTATACCATAAACTGACAAATAGTGAAAAAGAAATTGGTTTGGAAACAGAATTAAGCCAGCATTTTTTTATTTTTAGGTTTACGAACATCAGAATGAAAATGTCCCGTAGGAGGAGGAAATAAAACCAGAAGTCTCTGTCGAGACTGTAGCTCTACTGGTTTGTACTTATCAAAAACCATTGCACTATTTTATGTATCTTTGTGTAGTCTACTTGTGTGCCAACTTATTTTGAAATCAGACCAAAACTGTAGAAGGAGTTATAGTGTTTTAAAGGAATTTCACAGAGAATTCTATTTTTAGTAACCATGGCACCACCATTCACCGAAATCAAAAACCGATGCACTATTCTATGTATCTTAGTGTAGTCTATTTGTGTGCCAAGTTATATTGAAATAAAATAAAAACTGAAGGAGGAGTAGCATTTAAAAGGAATTTCGCAGAAAAATTCTATTTTTAGTAACCATGGCAATACCGTTCATCGAAATCAAAAACCGAAGGACTATTCTATGTATCTTAGTGTTGTCTACTTGTGTACCAAGTTATACTGAAATCAGACAAAAACTGTAGAAGGAGTAGCGTTTTTAAGGAATTTCACAGAAAATTCTATTTTTAGTAACCATAGCAACACCGTTCATCGAAATCAAAAACCAATGCACTATTCTATGTATCTTAGTGTAGTCTACTTGTGTGCCAAGTTATATTGAAATCAGACCAAAACTGTAGAAGGAGTAGTGTTTTAAAGGAATTTCACAGAAAATTCTATTTTTAGTAACCATGGCAACACCGTTCATCGAAATCAAAAACCGATGCACTATTCTATGTATCTTAGTGTAGTCTACTTGTGTACCAAGTTATACTGAAATCAGACAAAAACTGTAGAAGGAGTAGCGTTTTTAAGGAATTTAACAGAAAATTCTATTTTTAGTAACCACGGCAACACCATTCATCGAAATCAAAAACCGATGCACTATTCTATGTATCTTAGTGTAGTCTACTTGTGTGCCAAGTTATATTGAAATCAGACCAAAACTGTAGAAGGAGTAGCGTTTTAAAGGAATTTCACAGAAAATTCTATTTTTAGTAACCATGGCAACACTGTTCATTGAAATCAAAAATCGATGCACTATTCTATGTATCTTAGTGTAGTCTACTTGTGTGCCAAGTTATATTGAAATCAGACAAAAACTTTAGAAGGAGTAGCGTTCTTAAGGAATTTCACAGAAAATTCTATTTTTAGTAACCATGGCAACACCGTTCATCGAAATCAAAAACCGATGCACTATTCTATGTATTTTAGTGTAGTCTACTTGTGTGCCAAGTAATATTGAAATCAATCTAAAATTGTAGGAGGAGTAGTTTGAAAAATTGTTTACAGACAGACGGACAGCTAGACAGACGGACGGACGCCGGACACATTACTATCGCATAAACTCTTCTGGTCTCTGACCAGTAGAGCTAAAAAACTAGAACTGTCCAAACGGGACAAAACACCCCCCGCTGGGTTTTTCAGAAGTAAGTTTTTCCATAATGAAGATATGTATCAAACACGAATTATGAAATTTTTATTCCAGTGACCTTGAACTTCCCCAAATAACTTTGGGTCAAGGTCTTGACACACCCTTGGGTCATGGGCAATCTTTCAGAGAAATGAGAACCTACCAAATTCATCCATAAGAAAGATATGGATCTGACTTGAATTATGAAAATTTTCTTCCAGTGACCTTGAACTTCCCCAAATGACCTTGGGTCAAGGTCATAACACACCCCTGGGTCATGTGCAATCTTTGTGTGAAATGAGAATCTACCAAGTTTTTCCATAAGAAAGATATGGACTGGACACAAATTATGATATTTTTCTTCCAGTGACCTTGAACTTCCCCAAATGACACTGGGTCAAGGACATGACACACCCTTGGGTTATGGGCAATCTTTGTGTGAAATAAAAACCTACCAAGTTTATCCATAAGAAAGATATGGACCGGACAGTAATTATGAAAGCTTTCTTCCAGTGACCTCGAACTTTCCAAAATGACCTTGGGTCAAGGTCATGACACATCCTTGGGTCATGGGCAATCTTTGTGTGAAATGAGAACCTACCAAGTTTATCCATAAAAGATATGTATCAAACATGATTTTTGAAAATTTTCTTCCAGTGACCTTGAACTTTCCCAAATGACCTTCAGTCAAGGTCATGACACACCCTTGGGTCATGGGCAATCTTTGTGTGAAATGAGAACCTTCCAAGTTTATCAATAAGAAAGATATGGACCGGACATGAATTATTAAATTTTTCTTCCAGTGACCTTGAACTTCCCCAAATGACCTTGGGTCAAGGTCATGACACACCCTTAGGTCATGAGCAATCTAAGTGTGGAGTAGTAGATTCTAATGTCCCTCTGTAAGAAAGATATGGACCGGACACGATTGCACAGACAGACGGACAGACAGCTAGACAGACAGACGGACAGACACACAAGGGTAAAACAGTATACCCCCCTCTCCTTCGGAGCTGGGGTATAATTACTGTATTTTCCATTTGTACTTACAAAGTCAACAGATTTTGTTACGAAAAATTATTTATATACTGTGACTGCATGTGCTTGAACTCTTATTATTCATCTGAGGATGTATACTACATGGTTTGACAAAGATCGCTTTTAAAATTTGAGATGAGAATTCCATCTTTTAATCGCGTCCTTTATATTCAAATGTCCTTTCATTATTCGATCGTCTGTGCTTTCCACTAATAGTCAAATAGTCAACTATTCGTTGACATCCCTAATTATATCCCATTTGGGCAAGTGGTCCCAATCTGTTATACAGCTGTTTTACCAGTAAAAAATATTTGCCAGTATCGAATATTTTTTTTATTTAAATATTCTAGAAAAACATAGCGACAGGTTTAAACAAGAGATGTTTGTAAAACACTTATGCCCCCCTCCCCCCAAATTGGAATTTTTCCAAGTCCAAAAGGGCATAGCTCTGTCAAAAATGGTGTGATTGTACATGTACCCAAAACAGAACTTGACCAAGATAGTCATCTGATAAATCTGTATACCAAATTTCATTTTAGTATGTGCAACCTCTGCAAAGATTGATTGATTGATTGTATACTGTTCCATCTCCAGAAAATGTAAGGAAACTGCAAATAATTGAAATTTTTTTCTTAGTCACAGGGGGCATAACTCTGTCAAAAATGGTGCAATGGTACCCGAAACTTAATTTAATCTAGATATTCATCTGATAAATCTGTACACTAAATGTGATCTCAGTATGTGCAACGGTTGTGAAGAAAATGAACAGAACTTCAAATAATTGGAATTTTTCTATGTCCAAGGGGCATAACTCAATCAAAAATGGTGCAATGGTACCCAAAATAAAACTTGAACTAGATATTCCTCTGATAAATCTGTATGCAGCTCGCTAAATTTCATTTCAGTATGTGCAACGGTTGCAAAGGAAATGAATGGAAACTGCAAATAATTGAAATTTTTCTAAGTTCAGGGGGCATAACTCTGTCAAAATTGGTGCGATTGTACCCAAAACAGAAGTCGACCTAGATATTCATGTGATATATCTGTATACCAAATTTCATTTCAGTATGTACAATGGTTGCGAAGAAAATGAACGGAAACTGCAAATAATTGAAATTTTTCTAAGTTCAGGGGGCATAACTCTGACAAAAATGGTGCGATCGTACCCATAACAGAACTTGACCTAGATATTCATGTGATATATCTGTATACCAAATTTCATATCAGTATGTACAACGGTTGCGAAGAAAATGAACGGAAACTAAGTGGACCGACAGACCGACCGACCGACAGACAGCAGCAAAGCAATATGCCCTCCCTTCTTCGAAGGGGGGCATAAAAATCTTACAAGTAGTTAGGTAAATACAACAAGAGGCCCCTGGGCCACATTGCTCACCTGAGTAACTTCAGTGATACAGTTCTTTCTCAGATTTCCCCTCTTCTTACATATATTGTGGTACCTACCCCAACCCCAACCCCTCCGGACCCCCATCTTGAATTTAATAATTTAAAATCTACACTACCCCAGGATGCTTTGACATAGGTTTCAGCTTTCCTGGCCCACTTGTGCTTGAGAAGAAGATTTTTTCCAATATATATCTATATAAAACTTGGATTCCCTCTTGAGGCCCCACCCTAACCCAAGGGGGTCATGATTTTAACAATTTAGAATCTTAACTACCCCAGGATTCTTCCATATAAGTTTCAGCTTTTCTGGCCCACTGGTTCTTGAGAAGAAGATTTTTAAAGATTGTTCCTATATATTTCTATGTAAAACTTGGATTCCCTATTGTGGCCCCGCCCTACCCCCGGGGGTCATGATTTTTATAATTTAAAATCTACACAACCCTAGGATGCCTCAACATAAGTTTCAGCATTCCTGGCTCACTGGTTCTTGAGAAGAAGATTTTTAAAGATTGTTCCTATATATTTCTATGTAAAACTTGGATTCCCTATTGTGGCTTCGCCCTAACCCCAGGGGTGATGATTGTTACAACTTAGAATCTACACTACCTTAGGATGCTTCCACATAAGTTTCAGCTTTTCTGGCACACTGGTTCTTGAGAAGAAGATTTTCAAAGATTGTTCCTAAATATTTCTATGTAAAACTTGGATTCCCTATTGTGGCCCCGCCCTACCCCCGGGGGTCATGATTTGTACAATTTAGAATCTACACTACCCCAAAGATGTTTCCACATAAGTTTCAGCATTCTTTGCCCACTGGTTCTTGAGAAGAAAATTTTTAAAGATTGTTCCTATATATTTCTATGTAAAACTTGGATTCCCTATTGTGGCCCCGCCCTACACCCGGGGGTCATGATTTGTACAATTTAGAACAGCGTTTTTTTTCTTTATATAACTTGTACCGATAAACGGCACCGTTCCCAATGCCAAAAATTGATAATTTTTCCCAATTCTGTGACTAAAAATTCCCAATTCAACTGTGAGGCAAAAGATTACGACGACATCGTATTTCTTGTTAAATGAAACATTGTACAAGTTGACTAATTGTTTCACTTCCGCTTAAATCGAAAGTAGAGAAAGTAGTAATTTGGCGGGACCTGAGTGGTTAGACAGCGTAGTGTCATACATTTTGACAAATTGAAAGCATGAAAATGTGAAAATAAGGGACGTTGATATAAAAAACAATAAGTATTTGTTGTTTTTTCTTTAAAACTAGCAGTAATAGGTAATCATGGGTAATTAAGTTGAAATAAACGCAAAATACGTTGCATTTACATAAATAAAAGAAAATTCTTCTTTGTTTTTCTTCGATGCTATTTTCCCAATTGAACCGGTACCGGACTCTTTCCCAATGAGTGGAAAAAATCGCTGTAGAATCTGCACTACCCCAGGATGCTTCCACATAAATTTCAGCTTTTCTGGCCCAGTGGTTCTTAAGAAGAAGATTTTTATATGACCCCACCCTATTTTTGTATTTTCTTGATTATCTCCCCTTGGAAAGGGGCCTGGCCCTATATTTCAACAATTTAAATTCCCCTTCACCTAAGGATGCTTTGTACCAAGTTTGGTTAAAATTGGCCCAGTGGTTCTTGAGAAGAACTTACATTGACCCCCTTTCTCTCGTATCTCTCAAAGCATACACCCAGAGTTGGCGAAAGACACCGGCCCATCGGCGATCTCCGGTAAATTTCGCTTGAGTCTGATAGTTTCAAGAACCATGCTGGACACAGTGTCCGGTAGATATTTCAGTATAATCAATAGTAAAGTATAATTAAAGAAATGAAATAATGCATTATTTTTTTTCAAAACTTTGTGAAATTGAATCTGTAAGAGTTTTACACCAAGTATTGCAACACGTAGTAGTATGGCTAGTACATCTCAGTTATCTAACTTACTACCAATAAAAATTAAATGAGCTTAAAGAAAAATATCGTAAAAAATGTATCATCTGAGGACTAGCTCCTCTACAAGATTTATTGCGGTGATTCAGGGAATAATAAGCAAGAAAATTTCTTATTTGTCTATATGAACTCCACTGAATGATCCATTCTGCATTGTGTTCACTGGTTAGCACAATGTCCTCATCCAAAAACATTTTCTACCTCCACCGCGAGAGTTCTGCCAATCACATATCGATTTTAGCTTTACATTTTGTTGATTTTACATTTGGTCTGGCAAATTTTTAGCATGTCCTGTAATTTTTGTGATTTTTTTAACAATCTCTACGACACTGTGTCAGACAGATTTTTTACCTCTTTCGCCAACTCTGTACACCCCACGCACAACATAGTATACACCCCGCATGTTGGGATATACAATTTCCAATACAACAATATGCTTTATAAATCTTCCATCATAGCCTCACCCCTATTCCTTTCTGAATTAAATCAATTTAATTAATTTTAAATATTTCTTTAAAAGAAGGAATTTTAGGGTTATCTTTAACAGGAGAATTCAAACATTTGGCTTAATTCATAAAATTTCTCAAGCAATTATATATGTGGTAAGTTTCATATAAATTCTGATAGTGTCCGACTTAGCATCGAATAGCTAAAATTTACTGTCCGACTCAAGATCAAAATGAGTCACTGCACCCGAACTTAATTTCTTGGAAAAAGAATGAAATATTTCATAAAACAATATATAATTGTGTATTTACAATGTTTACTGCATAGTTTATGCCTAATTTTAACTTTCAAATTAAATTCTTTTTCATGATATGATAAGTTCCAAGTGTTTGATTTATCAAAATATTGCTGAGCGGGTCTTCGAAATCCCTGGTGATTAGTGCTTCCTAAAGTCAAATATCATAAACACTGCAACATTGTCTTTCGATGAAGAAAGACAACTCTTAATAGATTAAGAATTGCTTGATTCTGTCAATCTCGACAGAGGGTGGATTCATTATCGGAAGTCTGTTAAAAATAGCGTCAAAATCGTCCGACTCTAGATCGTGTCCGACTCAAGATCACCTAATCATATGAATCAACAATTAATGCATATACAAGGACCAACCTAGGGGACCACTGAGGCAAAATAATCGCTTTTGGGCTCCAAACTTCGCCGTAATTTATCATGAAAGTGAAGTTTAAGTCACCTTAACATTTGCAATTCCTGAATTGAGAATCATAAAAAAATCTATTAAGAAACATGGTAGAATCGTCAGTCAGTTATAAATCTTGTTTTATTACTGCTGAAATAAACGAAACAGCAGGACACTTGCACCTGTTTCGCTACCGATGACCAATGCATCGAATACTCTGTCCGAACTCCTCTAGATTTTACGCTTCCAGGTATGAAAAAGTCCATAGTTACAAGTTATGCACAAAACAGCTGGTCAACTATCGATGTCATGCCAAAGATGTTGAAAATGATTTTAGATCTTTTTATTGCTAAATAATTAATTCATGCTGTGAATACAGACATATTTTTACTTTTAAATTGTGGAGTTATTGAACGTCTAAGAAATTACATATCTGAATTACAGAGTTCAATCAGCATGCTTACGTAGTACATCATAACTTTTTTCAGAAAAAAAATTAAATATTGTAAACAAATTTTGAAGAGAAAATAACAAAATTATGACTATGCAATGAGGCTGAAAATTTAAAATGTGATAGAATTTAAAAGTTAATTGTGCATATTATGCAGGAAATGAAAAAAAAAAAAACTTAATTTACATTGTCATTGGATTTTTTTTTTTTTGCTAGATATACCTTGTAATTGGAAAAAAAATTCAGATTATGAATTATTTTCTCTTTTTAAAATTATTTTTCCTAGGATGTCAATACAAAAAAATTATTGAAATGTATTTTAAGTTATAAACGAAGATAGTTTCATTTTTAAAAAGTTTTATAATGATCAGTGGGCGTCACGTGCGCCAAGAAGTCTCCCTAAATTTCAAAACTTCTCCCTAAATTTCTCTGAGGGAGAAGTGAAGTCTCCCTAAATTTGGGGTCTAGGTTGGTCTCTGATATATACAGTAGTTTATGTAGAATTTTCTTGAAGGTGTATGTCTACAATAATTTCTATCAACCAATCAACAATTGGTTTCATTTATCAAGTCAGCATCAATAAAGGACCTGATTCGACACTAAAAAATCGATTCGAAACTGGGAAAATAGGTGTTGTTTCGGACAGCTGTGAACCTTTATCAATAAAATTCTGGAAATTTTAGTACCACTTATTTATAAAGTTTAGAAAAAAAATTTAAACAACAACAAAGAAAATTTTGAAATTCAAAGATGTGGGTTGTTTTTAAGACGTAACTAGAAACCGATTCGTTAATACTGGCAAAATGACTGTACAGCTGTTAGGCAAATACTAGGCCAATCGCAATACGAAATGTATTTGGCCAATAACAAGCCCTTCTGAATATTTCAATAAGGCTATTTTAAGCTATAAATCTATAACTTAATCAAAAAATTTCGCTGGATTTGTAAAAATTCATAAAACATACCAGTTCTCCCTTTATGTCGGCATGGTCAAAGAACAAGGAAGCCAGGACAGTACCAGATATAACTGCTGCCATGATTTTTCTATTCGATCTCCTCAAAAATGTAGCCTCGTGTCCTGCTTATCACATTACAATGTTTACATCAGGTGTAAAAAGAAAGATTATCGCTATTACGTTAAAGCAGAGACATATTAAAAACGCTTTAAATTATCATTTGCAACCTCTTACTGGGGTCTCCAGTTAACTCGTTCACAAACCGAGTCGTACAGAAGAAGTTAACTCGTACACAAATCAGAAGTCAATTCGTTAAGGAATTATTTTATTATGAATAACTAGACAAGTATTAGCTTTCTTAGAAAGCGTGTCTGACGTGAGAAAAATTTACTATTATATGAAGAACTTAGAAAAGTTGAATTCAGTGCGATCAACATAATTCTGTGTCCAGAGAGAAATTATTCTGTTAATAATCAAAAAAGTTCAACTCGAAATAAATCTTTGATATGATTTTATTCTACATAGATTATTAGCCCATATTACTTGTAGTTTTCTTTTTTATGGTTGTAGGAAACATAACGAGGAGGGAAACCCCCTCCCCCCATTTTGAAGATATAATAATTATATGCTATAGAAAACATGTATAGCTACATGTGCGGAAAATCCCAGGAAAATGAAGTAATCGGAATTTCCTGGTAATATGCACATCAACACACTATGTACTAAGTATCTGAAAAGTTTGACAATATTCTGTGCAGCGGTTTAACAGTCCTGAGTTGCACTGACAAACTGTTTATCTCTATATTCAAGGTATGGCCAAAATTTGGGTTGAAAAGTGCCAAAATTCTCAGAAAAATTACGGAATCGGAATTTCCTGAAAAAATGCACATCTACATATTGCAACATTCCGGAATTAACATCCACTAGAGGGCTTTTTTAATTACTTTAAATAAGACTAAAGCGCCATTTTCATCATACAAAGCGTGCTACTCAATCTCGATGAAATTTACGTATTTTTTCCAAAACAGGACAAAAGTATCATGGAAAATACAGGTCAATACATTATCTACAAACAGAAAATGCACATAAAAACAAGAAAATAAACGCAAATATCTAAGACCACGAAAGGAGTACTACATGTCGGGCAGGAGTTTCGAGTGTGCAATCGGGTGTAACGAAATATACTTAAGTAATAACACAGTGGTCCAGTGGCGGAAGGGGGAGGGCATGGGAGGGGGTGTCCCCCTCCCATAGGTGGGGGTTCGTGCCTCCCACGAGAAAATTTTGTTTTAAATGGTTCTAAATGGTGCATTTTCCAGCATTTTCCAGCATTTTGGGGGTACTTTTTGTAGCTGTTTTAAAGACTGATCATCACAATTTTTTAATAAAATTGTTAAATCTGACAATTTTAGGAATGCAAGCAGTTGACTTCAAGTTGTCTTCACTTTAAATGCACAATACAATTAATTTAGTCCTATGTCGAGCATTTTGGTGCATTTCCCAGCATTTTGGGGGTACTTTTTGTAGCTGTTTTAAAGACTGATCATCACAATTTTTTAATAAAATTGTTAAATCTGACAATTTTAGGAATGCAAGCAGTTGACTTCAAGTTGTCTTCACTTTAAATGCACAATACAATTAATTTAGTCCTATGTCGAGCTGACTTCCAAAATACAACTATGATGTGCAAAATTTTTAAACACTAAAAAAAAATTAAAAAAAAAAAACTGAATTCTTTTCAGAATTCTTGTGCTTTTCAACTTACTTGAGTATATACTGTTAATATGATTTGGAAAATAAACACACGTGTACAATTAATGAAATTTCAAACTGAAGAAAAAATTACATAAACAGGAGAATCTGTCAAAACTAGAGGGGTTTGCTAAGCCAACCTGGTTTTGTAAAAAAAAAATTATATTAATTTAATTTTTAAAACGGTAAAAAAAAAAAACACGTGCATAATAGTTTATTCGTTAAAACATGCATTTTATCAGCAAAGGAATATTACTGAGCAGCACCGTATATATATATATATATATATATATATATATATATATATATATATATATATATATATATATATATATATATATATATATATATGCAGTTTTCAGTTGTTGGTACATGACTACATTGTACTGTGATACTAGATGCACGGACTACCCGATCTCTGAGGCACTGACTCTCTCAGTTGATTACCTGTGTATTGTGTGCGTTCAAGTGGAAAGTGATTCCCTGTTACGTACTAATTGATTTCACAGTTGTACAAACAAAGGGTTCATGTTTATTAGAGTCTTCTCAATGCAACAAAATGATAAAATGACACGTGTAAAAAAAAAAAAATTCAATGAGCGGGGGGGTTTTCCAGACCCCCCCCCCCCCAAACCCCCCTGAATCCGCCCTTGTGGTCTAAAAGACATACAAGTTTATCTTTTAAACAAGCTAATTCAGAGAATTCGTGTCCCCCGCTTAGGGAAAAAGTCGGATCCCCCTGACTGAATTTGTAGAATTATTAAATGTATACATGTATACTGAAGCAAATAAAATACATGTATGTCAAAATGCATATAAAGATTTGATTGCTTATTCTTTATTATGTGTATGGAAGATTCTTTTTATATGGAATATATATCACACTGTAATGATGATTTTATAACCTCATAAATTTTTCATTTCACATGTTGAATACTATCATTTAGTAAAAAAAAAAAGAAAGAAAAGTATTTTAAAAAAAAAAAAGATCGACCGAGATTCGATCCTGGAACCTTTCGCA
This sequence comes from Saccostrea cuccullata, assembly GCF_032062105.1. Lineage (NCBI taxonomy): Eukaryota > Metazoa > Mollusca > Bivalvia > Ostreida > Ostreidae > Saccostrea > Saccostrea cuccullata. Next base: position 56,316 of record NW_026937067.1, read on the forward strand.
TATGAAGCAAGAGACATACCACTAGACCACGTCATCGATTTACATGTCATTAAGTATATGCGAAACAGAAGTCACATACATGTATATATTCATGTTCGGTATTCTCAAAATTTTACACAATCCACGGTGTTTGATTTATTTAGCCTTTATTAAACAGTTCTAATAGATGTAATAAGAACACAAAGTCCCCCAAGAACCTGTTTTATACGCAACAAGCTAATTCAGAGAATTCGTGTCCCCCGCTTAGGGAAAAAGTCGGATCCCCCTGACTGAATTTGTAGAATTATTAAATGTATACATGTATACTGAAGCAAATAAAATACATGTATGTCAATATGCATATAAAGATTTGATTGCTTATTCTTTATTATGTGTATAGAAGATTTTTTTTATATGGAATATTTATCACACTGTAATGATGATTTTATAACCTCATAAATTTTTCATTTCACATGCTGAATACTATCATCTAGTTAAAAAAAAAAGTATTTAAAAAAAAAAAAGAAGAAAGAATCGACCGAGTATCGATCCCGGTACGTCTCCCATTTGAAGCGAGAGACATAACCACTACACCACGGTGTCGCTTCACAAGGTGCGAAGTATATATGCAGAACTGAAGTCACATACATGTATATATTCATGTTTTCATGTTCGGCATTCTCAAAATTTTACACAATCCATGGTGTTTGATTTATTTAGCCTTTATTAAACAGTTCTAATAGATGTAATAAGAACATAAAGTCCGCTGAGAACCTGTTTTATACGCAATAACTCTCCTCATGCCCCTGCGCTGAAAATAGCGACAAGTAATACTATAAATACTAATAAAACAAACGGGGCGGGGCACTTTGAGAGGGGCGAGAGACGTCCTAGGGAGTTTTGGTATAAAATTACATTGCATAAGCTCAAAATCTTCTTGAAATATCGCCCGGAAATGATAGTGTTACACACAGACAGAATGTATAAATTTACGACCTTGAACTTTGACCTTTTGACCTCAAAATCAATAGGGGTCTTCATTAGGCCACAGGGAGTTGTTATGTAAAATTTCATTGCAATAGCTCAAATGGTTCCAGAGATATCGTGTGGAAACGAAAGTGTTTTAACAGACAGAATTTGCTTATTTATGACCTTGACCTTTGACCTTTTGACCTCAAAATCAATAGGGGTCTTCTTTAGTGCATAGGGAGTTGCTATGCTAAATTTCATTGCAAAAGCTCAAAGGGTTCTCGAGATATCGTGTGGAAACGAAAGCGTTACAGACAGACAGAAAGACGGACGGACGGACGGACGGACAAACCCAAATTAATATCCCCCACTTTTCAAGCGGGGGACTATAACTCTCCTCATGCCTCTGTGCTAAAAATAGCGACATGTAATAATATAAATACTAATAAAACAAACGGGGTGGGGCACTTTGAGAGGGTGAGAGAGGTCCTAGGGAGTTTTGGTGTAAAATTATATTGCATAAGCTCAAAGTCTTCTTGAAATATCGCCCAGAAATGATAGTGTTACACACAGACAGAATGTATAAATTTACGACCTTGAACTTTGACCTCAAAATCAATAGGTGTCTTCATAAGGCCACAGGGAGTTGTTATGTAAAATTTCATTGCAATAGCTCAAATGGTTCTAGAGATATTGTGTGGAAACGAAAGTGTTATAACAGACAGAATATGCGAATTTATGACCTTGACCTTTGACCTTTTGACCTCAAAATCAATAGGGGTCTTCTTTAGTCCATAGGGAGTTGCTATGCTAAATTTCATTGCAAAAGCTCAAAGGGTTCTCGAGATATCGTGTGGAAACGAAAGCTTACAGACAGACAGAAAGACGGACGGACGGACAAACCCAAATTAATATCCCCCACTTTTCAAGCGGGGGACAAAAAGAAAGGTGAGCTAGCGCCGTAGCAATTTTTAAACACACAAAGGAAGGTCCGTGATCAAATGATTTATTTTGCTGAATTTTTTAATGTTTATCGAGGCTGGGTGTGATAAAATTATATTTTTTGTGAAAAATGTATTTTACAGACACATAGGTAAAGAAACGAAGAGGGGAGGGGGGGGGGGTATAGTGAAGTTTTTGTGTTGACCCATTGGAGTTTCCAGAGAATTCCGAATGAGAAGATGTGAAGTAGCTTAGCCCTTTGGGTCATCTTTGTCAAGAACTGTTAGGTTAAAAGCCATACACAGAATTTCTTTTCATAATGGATTTATTCGTCATTTTTGTCCCCCGCTTGAAAAGTGGGGGATATTAATTAATTTGGGTCTGTCCGTCCGTCCGTCTAGCTGTCCGTTTTTCTGTCTGTCTGTAACGCTTTCGTTTCCACACGATATCTCGAGAACCCTTCAAGCGGGGGACAAAAAACTGTCGAGACTGTAGCTCTACTGGTTTATACTTAAAACAAAGGAAGAGAAAAGTAGCAGTTGGGACTTGAGACTTTAAATCAGCAATAAATAGAAAAATGATCCTTGCCACTCATCAAAATAAAAACCAATGCACAGAATTATGTATCTTAGTATAGTCTACTTGTGTGCCAAGTTCCCAGATAGCATGACTATGTTGGGCCAACATTTGTTACAGGTTGTATGGTTGGCGTTGGGGGAACAACGTTGGGCCAACGTTAGACCAATGTTACCAAGTCAACCTTCTCGACCATGACGGAATTCCTATGCTGGCCCATCGTTGGTCCAACGTAAGCAACTTCCATTCACTTTAGTTTCCAAAGAAGGAAGGATCATGGCGTTGGCCCATCGTTGGACCAATGTTTATAATACACCCTTAAAGAAAGTGTATTTACAAGTTGGTAGTAGTATGTTGGCCCAACGTTGGCCCATTGTTTGTAATACACCCTTAAAGAAAGTGCCTTATCAAGTTTGTAGTAGTATGTTGGCCCAACGTTGGCACAATGTTTGTAATACATCCTTAAAGAAAGTGCCTTATCAAGTTGGTAGTATTATGTTGGCCCAACGTTGGCCCATTGTCTCTAATACACCCTTACATAACGAGTCCTATCAAGTTGGTAGTAGTATGTTGGCCCAACGTTGGCACAATGTTTGTAATACATCCTTAAAGAAAGTGCCTTATCAAGTTGGTAGAAGTATGTTGGCCCAACGTTGGCCCATTGTTTGTAATACACCCTTAAAGAACGTGTCCTATCAAGTTGGTAGTAGTATGTTGGCCCAACGTTGGCCCAATGTTTGTAATACACACAAGTGTTATTTTGTTTTGGTCTTCAAAGATGGGATATTTATATTGGGCCAACGTTGGCCCAATTATTACACTGCCAACTAATTGATGGTGTCAATTTTATAATTAGCTGCTGAGCTTTACGTTAGGACAACGTTGGTACATTCTGAAATAATTGAGAGGACTTTCTATGTCCATGCTTATCAGTGGATGACTACTTTTGTTTAGATATGATATTTTCAACATTTTAACTTTGCACTTAAGAGATCAAGCACGAAAGAGTGTTTTATTCTATTTTTTGAATTGTGTATATGCTTATTTATTTGTAATAACCCAGATAGCAGAACACCGTTGGCCAAATCTTAAATTATGGTTCTATTATCTATGTTCCCAGATAGCAGGATGTAATTGGACCTTTGTTGGGCCAACAACGCTCCTTATGTTGGGCCACTGTTTGAATTTAACATTGGGCCATCGGTAATTTGCTCATCGGCCCTTAATCAAACCAACTTGTTGGCTTATTGTTGGGCCAATGTAACAGTTAATATTGGGCCAATGTTGGGCCAATGTATTATTTCAACATTGGGCAAACGTCATTTTTGTACAATTGGGCCATTGTAAGCAATTAATGTTGGGCCAACGGTAATTTGCTCATCGGCCCTTAATCAAACCAACGTGTTGGCTTATTGTTGGGCCAATGTAACAGTTAATATTGGACCACTGTTGGGCCAATGTATTTTTTCAATGTTGGGCAATCGTTATTTTTGTACAATTGGGCCATTGTAAGCAATTAATGTTGGCTTATTGTTGGACCAACGAACGGATATCATTGAGCCATTGTTGGGCCACTTATTCTTTCAATATTAGGAAAACATCATGTTTGGGCCAACGTTGGTTTGTATCTTATTGGCTCTCCACCATGACAACTCATTTGCTCTTCACTGGTTGGTCTCTACAATCAGAAATAAATCTACAACCAATCCTACTTGAAATTCAAGCTAGCTAAAAAAAATTTAAAATTCTCATAATTTATCGAAACAAACTAAATTATCAGTGATTAAATTTTTTGTTTATATACAAGAAAAATAAATGAAAGTATAAAAATGTGTTTTGATACAGTTAAAACAATTAATAATTTGCTCGTTATTTAAATTGAAATTTGTGTCTAGTAGAATACATTTCCGAAGTCTACCACTTAATTTACTTATATACACTTAACGTCGAGAACATGATCAAACATTTTGAAAATGTTGAATTTGCTGAAGTTAAAACAAAATTTATTCAGTACTAAAAATTAATTGGGTTCTTTCATTTAAAATTTGTTCAGTGTAACGACAAATTTTCAATACATGTATTTTATATGGGGCAACATTGAATCAAAATTGTTTTGATGATGATATCAAGCGTATAAATATTATGCATAAATGCCTTCATCACGCAAACTAATCACTTAATCACACCATGAAACAAAAAAGACGGTTATTCCTTAATTGACAGCTTAAACATATAGTGATATACTTGTAAATTTAATCGTATGTTTACCCTTTACTGAGAAAAGTAACAAATATATTAAGTACCAAATATTACAATTTTAGTGCTACTGGAGATTCTAAAAAGACATGGAGAACACAATCGAAGAATGTCTAAGGTATACCAAGGACAGGGATGAGGGAGGAAGAAACGGACAGAGAAGAAAAGAAGAGGGAGGAGGAGACTCGGGAAGAGGAAATGGAGACTTAGGAGAGGGATCAGATGGAAAGTGGCAGTGCCTAACTTTTTTCTGTGATATAGTATGACATTCCTGTAGTTCTACTTTTTTTGTGTCTGTTTGTCGGTTATAAACACGATGCAGATGCCAGAAAATTTTTTTCTGTAAGTAAACAAAATGACGGGATTCATTCTAGTATTATTTTAAGAACAGCTAGGAGGGCTTTGTTTATTTGTTAGACGTGCTTATTGATACCTGTAATTTACTGAACTTGTGCATAATTTACATCAGAGAGGGAGTATACAGTCATGTAACCCTACATGTATAGCTTGAAGTGAGCATCCACTTTTAATTCTTTATTAATGTTTTCTTCATGCACTGAGCAATAAAATTATAGTATGTTATAATTGAATTTTATATTTTGATTTCTTTTTTCTCAGTTTTTTTAATTAATGTAGAGCTACTTACAATGCAATACTTGTTGATGGCAATTCTATGAGAATATTGAGAATATGTATTAAACTATAATCTAGCATATATAGCATATATAGATAGTATTAAAGGCTTTTACCATTTAACTGTACTACAAAACTAGTATATAACCTTATTGTATATATTTGTTTGTCAATTTTGAGGACAAATAGCCAACCAGTGAAGAGCAAATGAGTTGTCATGATGCCAGATGGAGAGCCAATAAGATACAAACCAACGTTGGCCCAAAAATGATGTTTTCCTAATATTGAAAGAATAAGTGGCCCAACAATGGCTCAATGATATCCGTTCGTTGGTCCAACAATAAGCCAACAAGTTGGTTTGATTAAGGGCCGATGAGCAAAATACCGATGGCCCAACATTAATTGCTTACAATGGCCCAACTGTACAAAAATGACGATTGCCCAACATTGAAAAAATACATTGGCCCAACAGTGGCCCAATATTAACTGTTACATTGGCCCAACAATAAGCCAATAAGTTGGTTTGATTAAGGGCCGATGAGCAAATTACCGTTGGCCCAACATTAGTTGCTTACAATGGCCCAATTGTACAAAAATGACGTTTGCCCAATATTGAAATAATACATTGGCCCAACAGTGGCCCAATTTTAACTGTTACATTGGCCCAACAATAAGCCAACAAGTTGGTTTGATTAAGGGCCGATGAGCAAATTACCGATGGCCCAATGTTGAATTCAAACAGTGGCCCAACATAAGGAGCGTTGTTGGCCCAACAAAGGTCCAATAACATCCTGCTATCTGGGTTATACTGAAATCAGACCAAAACTGCAGGAGGAGTAGCATTTTGAAAGAATTTCACAGAAATTTCTATTTTTAGTAACCATGGCAACATTGTTCATTGAAATCAAAAACAGATGCACAGAATTATGTATCTTAGTGTAGTCTACTTGTGTGCCAAGTTATACTGAAATCGGACCAAATCTGTAGGAGGAGTAGCATTTTGAAAGAATTTCAAAGAAATTTCTATTTTTAGTAACCACGGCAACACCGTTCATCGAAATCAAAAACCGATGCACAGAATTATGTATTTTAGTGTAGTCTACTTGTGTGCCAAGTAATATTGAAATTGGACCAAAACTGTAGGAGGAGTAGCATTTTGAAAGAATTTCAAAGAAATTTCTGTTTTTAGTAACCACGGCAACACTGTTCATCGAAATCAAAAACCGATGCACAGAATTATGTATCTTAGTGTAGTCTACTTTTGTGCCAAGTTATATTGAAATCAGACCAAAACTGTAGGAGGAGTAGCATTTTGAAAGAATTTCACAGAAATTTCTATTTTTAGTAACCATGGCAACATTGTTCATCGAAATCAAAAACCGATGCACAGAATTATGTATCTTAGTGTAGTCTACTTGTATGCCAAGTTATATCAAAATCAGACCAAAACTGTAGGAGGAGTAGCATTTTGAAAGAATTTCACAGAAATTTTTATTTTTAGTAACCACGGCAACACCGTTTATCGAAATCAAAAACCGATGCACAGAATTATGTCTACTTGTGTGCCAAGTTATAATGAAATTGGACCAAAACTGTAGGAGGAGTAGCATTTTGAAAGAATTTCAAAGAAATTTCTATTTTTAGTAACCAAGGCAACACCGTTTATCGAAATCAAAAACCGATGCACAGAATTATGTATTTTAGTGTAGTCTACTTGTGTGCCAAGTTATACTGAAATCGGACCAAATCTGTAGGAGGAGTAGCATTTTGAAAGAATTTCAAAGAAATTTCTATTTTTAGTAACCACGGCAACACCGTTATTCGAAATCAAAAACCGATGCACAGAATTATGTATTTTAGTGTAGTCTACTTGTGTGCCAAGTAATACTGAAATCGGACCAAATCTGTAGGAGGAGTAGCATTTTGAAAGAATTTCAAAGAAATTTCTATTTTTAGTAACCACGGCAACACCGTTCATCGAAATCAAAAACCGATGCACAGAATTATGTATTTTAGTGTAGTCTACTTGTGTGCCAAGTTATACTGAAATCGGACCAAATCTGTAGGAGGAGTAGCATTTTGAAAGAATTTCAAAGAAATTTCTATTTTTAGTAACCACGGCAACACCGTTCATCGAAATCAAAAACCGATGCACAGAATTATGTATCTTAGTGTAGTCTACTTGTGTGCCAAGTTATACTGAAATCGGACCAAATCTGTAGGAGGAGTAGCATTTTGAAAGAATTTCAAAGAAATTTCTATTTTTAGTAACCACGGCAACACTGTTCATCGAAATCAAAAACCGATGCATAGAATTATGTATTTTAGTGTAGTCTACTTGTGTGCCAAGTTATACTGAAATCGGACCAAATCTGTAGGAGGAGTAGCATTTTGAAAGAATTTCAAAGAAATTTCTATTTTTAGTAACCACGACAACACCGTTCATCGAAATCAAAAACCGATGCATAGAATTATGTATTTTAGTGTAGTCTACTTGTGTGCCAAGTAATATTGAAATTGGACCAAAACTGTAGGAGGAGTAGCATTTTGAAAGAATTTCAAAGAAATTAAAGGCTTTAAAATTCGACTTTTGGCCCCTCACGGCCCCTAATATTCAGGGATCTGCCCTTTTTTTCTTCACATCATCTTAAAGCTCTTAGGATTTTGAACACTTTTTGTTCAACAACTATTCAGAGATTCTTTATCGTTTTCGAGTCATTTGCAAAAGAAATATTAAGGGGCCAACCCTTCAAGTCCCCAATAGGGACGTTTAGCGAAAAATGAAAGGTTGCATATTGTTTAGAACATTATTTTGAACATCTTTTGTTCAATATTACTTATCAAAATATTTCTCTTTTTCGAGATATAAAGCGTCAAAGATTTAGCATTCTGGCCCCTTGTGGTCCCTAATTATGTAACATTCGACATAAAATTTATAATGTATAAGTTTAAATCATTAAGATAAACATTTTTGCTACAGTAATGTATAACAAAATATTGACTGCTACAAAGTTATTGGATAGAGATTTTTGGCCCCTATTTGTCCATAATGTGATGAGTCAGCACTTTTTTCTTTATATCATATGAAAGGTCCTGTAGTTTTGAACAAATATTGTTCAGTATGTTTTAACAAAATAATTATACTTTAAGGTGGCTCATTACATCCACAGTTTATTTTAGATTTCATTACAGCACCACTTATTATGTAGATGTCATATATCCAGAACGAGGTATTGATATCATAAATATTTTTAAGAGGATTTTTTTTAGCTTTTGTCTAATTTTAGTGAAATGTTTTATTTCAAGTTTATTGTTACCAGAATTTCAGAACCTTCAGTGTCAAATGATGGGCATCTTCTTAAGACAAGTACAAACAGTGAAAATATCTCATAATACCTAATATTAATTTTATTAGAAAAAATAATTTTTCTCTAAAAAACAATCAATATGATTATCTTTTTAATCTGTGCACAAAACATTAAGAAAATGAGTTCTGAAGAGACAAGGAATGTATTTCAATGAATTACATGTGACAAATTGAATGAAAAATGTTTAAACGAAATGAAAATGCCAATTTAAAAAATATTTGGTATAAAAAGTCCACTTTCAAGAGTTATCTTTCCTAATAAGCCAAGGCTCAAAACACTTTTTTTCATTGATATAGCTCACTGCATGCATCGCTATGAAATTGCACAATACTTGTTTGGCGAAGATTTGGCTGTTGATTTCTTTTGTTTCTGCTTAAAAGCAATCCTTCTTGGTCCATGCATAATGAATCCGTTACTTTCTTTTCACTGTTTATAACACTGCATGTTTCATCTATTTTTAAAGCGATCTAAAGGTCAGGGTCATATTATAAAGGTACCTGTACAATTCGTCCCCAGAGGAAAACCGTCCAAACAATGTTTTTTTGTGTAGTAGTACGTCATCAAAAAGTGGTGTTACGAGCCTCCTTAAAAGATACAATGCAAAATGTCTCAAAAAATCAATCATGATTCGTGTCCTAAATTTTGACCCCTACCGAGCTTCCATACTAGGCACTTCCGGAAAATATCCTGACCCAGGTGCAACATGGCAGCATATCCTCTATCAACACTGAAAATTTCAGCTTTCTAGCTTTAGCCGGTTTTGAGAAACCTGACAGACAAGGAGGTCCTCTGAATTTTAATAAAAGGGCGATAACTTCCGACCAGAAGTGAGTATCCTTAAAATAACTTGCCGAAAATAACTTCAGATGTCAACGCATATACCTTGAAAATTTGAAGCAAATCGGACAAGACATCTCCGAGAAATTTTCTGCACAAATTTTGTAAGAAGAAAAAAGAATAATAACTAGATACGATGTCGTTGCGAGCAACGAGTGGGTCTTCCGTCCGATTCTTGATGAGATGAGATCAGATTTTGAATGAGATTTTCATTCTAAAATAATGATTTTCCATAATCTGTAAAAAGACCTTGAACATTAAAGACTTAAAAAATCGGCTTTTCGCCCCTCACGGCCCCTAATTTTAGGAATCAGCCCTTTTTATTCATATCATCTTGAAGCTCTAAAGAATTTGATCACTTTTTGTTCAACAACTATTCAGAGATTCTTTTTCCTTTTCGAGTTATTTGAATAAAAAATATTCGGGGACCAACCCTTCAACTACTTAATGGGGACATTTATCGAAAAATTAAAGGTTGCATTTTGTTCAGAACAAGATTTTGAACATCTTTTGTTCAATATTACTTATCAAAATATTCCCAACTTTCGAGATAAAAAGCGTCTAGATTTGGCATTTTGGCCCCTTATAGCCCCTAATTATGTAACATACAACATTAAAATCATAATATGTAGATGATTGTTGAGATTAACATTTTTGCTTCAGTAATATATAACAAAATATTGCCTGCTAAAGAGTTATCGAAAAAAGACTTTTGGCCCCTCTCCGCCCTTAATTTGAGTGTCCAGCCCCTTTTCTGGATTTCACCTTAAAGCTCTCATGATTTTGAACACTTTTTGTTCAACAACTATTCAGAGATTCTGTTTCATTTTCCTCCTTAATGGGGACGTTTAGCGAAAAATGAAAGGTTGCATATTGTTCAGAACATTATTTTGAACATCTTTTGTTCAATACAACTTATCAAAATATTTCTCACTTTTGAGATATAAAGTGTCAAAGATTTAGCATTCTGGCCCCTTGTGGCCCCTAATTATGGAATATACGACATTAAAATCATATTATACAGTTGTAGATTGTTAAGATAAACAATTTTGCTTCAGTAATGTATAACAAAATATTGATTTGTTAGGGAGTTATCATAAAAAGACTTTTAGCCCCCTTTGGCCCTTAATGTGATGAGTCAGCACTTTTTTCTTGATATCATATTAAAGATCTTGTTATTCTGCACAAATAATGCTCAGTATATTTTAACAAAATAAGTATGCTTTAAGAAATATGATGCAAAATGTCTCAAAAAATCAGTCATGATTCATGTCCTAAATTTTGACCCTACCGAGCTTCCATACAAGGCACTTCTGGAAGATTTGAAAATATAGGTGCACAACTACAACATGTCGTCTATATTCGCTGAAAATTACAGCACTCTAGCTTTTGTCGTTTTTGAGTTTTTGTGTCGACAATATGGTCACTAAAAATTCGATTAAAGGGCGATAACTCCCGACCGGAAGTGATTTTTGAAAAATTAAAAAAAGTGGATCAGGTTTAGGTCATGATACATCATCTCTGAAAATTTCAAAGAAATCCGTCCATGTATCTCCGAGAAATCTTCTGCACAAAAATTGTATGAAAAAAAGAATAATAATAATAACTAGATACGATCTCGTTGCGAGCAACGAGGGGTTTCCGTCCGATTCTGAAGTAAAAAACGAAAAATCTAGCAGAAAAGGTGATAAAAAACGGACATTCGGGGGAGCGAACTGGGTCGCCCGCGTGACAATCCAACGCACTAACCATTCCGCCATTGAAAACACCGCTTCAAATTTTTAAATACGAAAATCTCGAGATTGCCTTTTTTGATTCTAAAACAAATTACATATTTGGCATTTGCAAAAGAGTCGCTCTTAAGATATTTAATATCAAAGAAAAATATTGGAAAACAAAAAAGTTTTTAAAAAATGCGGTTTTTAAATTCGCTTCCGGTATCGACCGGAAGCACTGACGGAGATTTGAAAGTATAGGTGCAAAACTACAACATGTCATCTATTAGTCCTGAAAATGACAACATTCTAGCTTTTGTCGTTTTTGAGTTTTTGTGTCGACAAAATGGTCACTAAAATTCGATTAAAGAGCGATAACTTCCAACCGGAAGCGATTTTAAAAATAAAAAAAAAGAATCGTAGATCATGATACATCATCTCTGAAAATTTCAAAGAAATCCGTTTACGCATCTCTGAGAAATCTTCTGCACAAAAATTGTAAGAAAAAAAGGAAGAATAATAATAAAAGTGAAAAAGAAACAATAGAATAATAGAAGGGTCTTCCGCTGAAGACGGAAGCCCTTGACTGAATACGATCTCGTTGCGAGCAACGAGGGGTTTCTGTCCCTTTCTGAATTTTTAAAAAAAAAGTGCTAAAAAAATGGACATTCGGGGGAGCGAAATCGGGTCGTCCGCGTAGACAATCCGACGCACTAACCATTCAGCCATTGAAAACACTGCTTCAAATTTTTAAATACGAAAATCTCGAGATTGCCTTTTTTGATTCTAACTGAATTTACATATTTTGCATTTGCAAAAGAGTAGCTGTTAAGATATCTAATATCAAAGAAAAATATTGGAAAACAAAAAAGGTGAAAAAATGCGTTTTTTTAAATTCGCTTCCGGTATCAACCGGAAGCACTGACGGAGATTTGAAAGTATAGGTGCAAAACTACAACATGTCATCTATTAGTCCTGAAAATGACAACATTCTAGCTTTTGTCGTTTTTGAGTTCGGGGGAGTCGACAAAATGGTCACTAAAAATTCGATTAAAGGGCGATAACTCCCGACCGGAAGTGATTTTTCAAAAATAAAGAAAAAATGAATCAAGTTTAGATCATGATACATCATCTCTGAAAATTTCAAGAGAAATCCGTCCATGCATCTCTGAGAAATCTTCTGCACAAAAATTGTAAGAAAAAAAAGGATGAATAATAATAAAAGTGAAAAAGAAACAATAGAATAATAAAGGGTCTTCCGCTGAAGACGGAAGATCCTAACTGATGAGATCTCGTTGCGAGCAACGAGTAGGTCTTCCGTTGAATTTCTAGATAAGATGAGATGTGATTTTGACTGAGATGTTCGTTAAAAGAGAATGACAACAAGTTTTCCTTCATTAAATTTAATGTCCTGACTTTTATCAAGATTTTCTGAATATGTTTTGTTCAATAGGGCTTATAAAAAAATACTCCCCCTTTTGGAGACGTAAAGCATAAAAAATATAGCATTTTGACCCCTTGCGACCCCTTATTACGTAAGATATTACCAAAATTTTATAATACAATGTATATTGTTGCAAATCGTTAAGATGAATATTTTTTTTCTTCTGTAATGTATCATAAAATATTTATCATTAAAGAGGTATAGATGCAAGACTTTTGGCCTCTTTAAGCCCCTTATTTAAAAACAGCCCCTTTTTTGATATCAAATGAAAGGTCTTGTGATTTCAAAGACTTTTTGTTCAACACCTCTTTAGAAATTTCTTTTTGTTGTGGAGATATGCTTCATATAAATATTTAGGAGCCAGCCCTACAAGTCCTAAAATGGGGCCGTTGTTACAAAAATTCAAAGTATATTATGAGTATGAATAACCCCGTGGGGATCCGGGTTAGAAAAGGTCCTCAGTACCCCCTTGCTTGTCGTAAAAGGCGAGTAAATGGGGCGGTCCTTCGGATGAGACCGTATAAACCGAGGCCCCGTGTCACAGCAGGTGTGGCACGATAAAGATCCCTCCCTGCTCAAGGGCCGTTGGTGCCCAGCATAGGCCTAAATTTGCAGCCCTTCACCGGCAATGGTGACGTCTCAATATCAGTGAAATATTCTGGAGAGGGACGTTAAACAGTATACAATCAATCAATCAATCAATCAATCAAAGTATGAATATTGTTTTAAGAAACATTATTCTGACCATCTATTGATCAATATTGCTTGTCAAAATATTGCCCCTTTTGGAGATATAAAGTGTCAAAGATTTGACATTCTGGTTCCTTGCGACCCCTAATTACGTAACATATGATCCAAATTTTATCATATATTGTTGCAAATCGTTAAGATGAATACTTTTGCCGCAGTAATGTATCATAAAATATTGATCATTAGGAGTTACAGATTTCAGACTTTTGACCCCTCTCAGCCCCTTATTTGAGGGATCAGCCCCTTTCTTGATACCAAATGAAAGGTCTTGTGATACCCTGTCAATTCGATGCATAAATACTTTGTCGTATAAGCACTATTGAGATATAACTGGGATATATATTTCACTGGGACAATGTGTGCAGAAACGGACACTCTGATGTATGTATTTTTAGATTCTTGCTAAGTTTGTACTTTATGTTTGATATATTTATTATATATTACTGTAAATAAATTATTGTTAAGTTTAAATTCTGTTATTGATCTTTGCTGGCATTTCGGGTAATTCTGATCCATAACATACCGGTATATTGTTGCAAATCGTTAATATGAACAACTTTGCTTCTGTAATGTATCATAAAATATTGATCATTAAAGAGTTAAAGATGAAAGACTTCTGGCCCCTCTGAGCTCCTAATTTGAGGAGTCAGCCCCTTTCTTGATATGAAATGAAAGGTCTTTTAATTTCAAAGGCTTTTCCTTCTACAACTATTCAGAGATTTCTTTTCGTTAGGAGATATGCTTAATATAAATATTTAGGGGCCACCCCTACAAGTCCTTATTGGGGCCATTTTACCAAAAATACAAAGTATGCATATTAATAGTTTAGAACATTATTCTGACCATCTTTTGTTCAATATTGCTTATCAAATTTTTCCAACTTTTCGAGATATGAAGCGTCAAAGATTTAGCATTCTGGCCCCTCATGACCCCTAATTACGTAACATATGACCAAAATATTGTAATATATTGTTCCAAATTGTTAAGATGAATATCTTTGCTTCTGTAATGCATTATAAAACATTGATCATTAAAGAGTTAAAGATGAAAGACTCTTGGCCCCTCTGAGCTCCTAATTTCAGGAGTAAGCCCCTTTCCCTTAATATCAAATGAAAGGTCTTGTGATTTCACATCCAATTCTTGTGTATACTGATCACCTGACATTTTTGCATAAATTGTCAAACAAGATACAAAGACTGACTAGATGGAGTTTGTTGTTACAAGAATACAACATAACAATTAAGCATATCAAAGGCAAAGACAATGTTATTGCAGCCGCCTTGTCAAGAGTATCGTAAACATACTAGATTTTGTATTAATGTACGTTTTACAATTTAAGTTTTTCATTGACATTCAAAGTTTTAAAGGGGGAGGTGTTGTGAGATGTGTATTGTGTAAAAATCAGAAATCCATAATATCTCGAGATAGAAAGTGACGTCATCGCCGAAAAAAATTTCCAATAAGGTTCAGACCAATACCTGTCAGAATTGCAAGTTCGATGAAAATTGGATGAGCCACTACCGAGAAGTCGCGTGCACAAAATCGGTAAGAATAATAATAATAGGGAAAAAGAAACAGAATGAAAACAATAAGGTCTTCCGTTGGAAACGGAAACTTTAATAACTAGAGCAAAGCTCGTTGCAAAGCAACGAGTTGGGTCTTCCGTCCTTTTTGACGGAAATAACTTTCACTCCTCAAAAAAAAATGAATAAATACATCCATAGTTTAAATCCTCCAAATCTATGTTAATTATTGCAAAATAAGCCATTTTTTGCTACAACCGGAAGTGACGACGACGGACGGAAAATTAAATTTTATGCTCCCAGTGACAGATGTTACCCCAAAACTTGTCAAAAACGGCAAAAATACTCAATTTTTGACTACTTCCGTGACCGGAAGTGACGTCGCTGGACGTATTTTGACGACCCCATTAGATAAAGCTTGGCATTTTGAACAACTTTGCTTCTTTGACGTATTATAAAATTCTCAATACTTTTTGAGATATAAAGGAAAAACTTTCGGCCTCTTTTGGCCCTTTTTTATAGGGGTCAGCCCTGTTTGTTGATATCTTCGAAAGATCGTGACATTCTCTACAAGTTTTGTTCTATATGTCTTTTAAAAATATTAACATGTAAAAAAAATATTGCAGAAAAGGTGTGAAAAAATTTTAAATCCCCGATAGGACTTTTTTTCGAGCCATAGCTAGCGCCGACGTGCTGCACTTCCAGAGAAAAACAGAGGTGTATGTCACATCAGCACATTTTGCTCTATCATCGCTGAAAATTTCATGCTTCTGTGATAAGTGCTTTTTGAGAAAACTGCCGGACAAAGTGAAACTCTGAAAATCACTAAATCGCGAAAATCTCAAAACCGGAAGTGACGTCATCAAAATAAAAAAAAGAGAATCGAGATTTTTTAATGTTCTATCAGACCTGAAAGTTTCATAAAAATCTAACAAGCCGTTTCCGAGAAAACGCGTGCACAAAATCAGCAAGAAAAAAAATAAGAAGAAAACAGTGGAAAAGAAACAAACGAATAACAAGAAGGTCTTCCGCTGAAGACGGAAAACCTTAATAAAAGTGAAAAAGAAACAATAGAATAATAGAAGGGTCTTACGCTGAAGACGGAAGCCCTAATAAAGGTAAAAAAAAAGAAAAAATAATAGAAGGGTCTTCCGCTGAAGACGGAAGACCCTGATGATAATAAAAGTGAACAAGAGGCCCATGGGCCACATCGCTCACCTGAGAATCTTTGACCATTCTGTTTTACCAGATTTCCCTTGTAATACATATTGTGACCCCCCCTACCCCAATAATCATAATTTAAACAATTTGAAATCTACACTACCTCAGGATGCTCTCCACATAAATTTCAGCTTTTCTGGCCCAGTGGTTCTTGAGAAGAAGATTTTAAAAGAATTTTATAAATATATTTCTATGTAAAACTTTGATTCCCCATTGTGACCCCGCCCTACCCCCGGGGGTCATGATTTGAAAAATTTACAATCTACACTACCCTAGGATGCTTCCACATAAGCTTTAGCTTTTCTTGCCCTGTGGTTCATGAGAAGAAGATTTTCAAAGATTTTCCCTATATATTTCTATGTAAAACTTTGATTCCCCATTGTGACCCCGCCCTTCCCCCGGGGGTCATGATTTCAACAATTTAGAATCTACACTACCCCAGGATGCTTCCACATAAGTTTCAGCTTATCTGACTCAGTGGTTCTTGAGAAGAAGATTTTCAAAGATTTTTCCTATATATTTCTATGTAAAACTTTGATTCCCCATTGTGGCCCCGCCCCACCCCCGGGAGTCATGATTTGAACAATTTAGAATCTACACTACCCCAGGATGCTTCCACATAAGTTTCAGCTTTTCTGGCCCAGTGGTTCTTGAGAAGAAGATTTTTAAAGATTTTTCCTATATATTTCTATGTAAAAATTTGATTCCCCATTGTGGCCCCGCCCTACCCCCGGGGGTCGGGATTTGAACAATTTAGAATCTACCCTACCTCAGGATGCTTCCACATGAGTTTCAGCTTTTCTGGCCCAGTGGTTTTTGAGAAGAAGATTTTTTATAATGACCCCACCCTATTTTTGTCTTTTCTTGATTATCTCCCCTTGTGGGGGGGGCATGGCCCTTCATTTTAACAATTTAAATTTCCCTTCACCCAAGGATGCTTTGTACCAAGTTTGGTTAAAATTTGGCCCAGTGGTTCTTGTGAAGAAGTCGAAAATGTGAAAAGTTTACAGACGGACGGACGACGGCTAGGATGGAGCGGACGGACAACCAGAGCAAGAATGTTGATCAGAAAAGCTCACTTGAGCCTTCGGCTCAGGTGAGCTAAAAAGAAGCAATAGAATAATAGAAAGGGGCTTCCGTTGGAGACGGAAGACCCTAATAATAATAATAAAAGAAGAAACAGAGTAAAAACAATAGTTCCCAAAATCCGTTTGGGGGGAAAATAAATATGAAAGTCTTACTTCCACTTGAAGACTACCTTTTAATCATTAATATGACATTATAAAGCAAACAACATGATATGTATGTATTTTACTTTCAACACAATTTGCTGTATTTTTTTTATCTCCTTATTGATTGCCTTTGTCTACAAATGTATCTTTCATGCCTCTCTGGTGGCCCGTAATTTGAAATAAAATATTGTCTATTGTACTATGGGCAAAAATAATTATTTCCAAAACAAGTGCCAGTGGAAAAAAAAACTATTTTCTATATAGTATAATCATGATAATACTAACTATTAGGTACATTGGGTCCTTGTAACACTTAACAATTAAATTTTTACACACAAATAGGTCCCAGGATTGCTGGAATAATTACTGACCTTGAAACAAAACTTTATTTTAATTTATTATACCTCTACTGATTTCCCCTATATAAAATTAAGTGATTGGATCTGAACAATTCTTTGAAACTTTTTATTTCACTAAAGCCCCCACCGGCCCCATGTGGGGTATGTTAGTACAACAAGAATATAACAATTGAACAAGTAAACATGTGAACAGGAAAAAGATCTTTGATATGGACAGTACTGATGTGATGTTAACAAAAAAGTTTACTTGAAACTTAAAAATTTGAAACTTGAAACTTTTTATTTCACTTAAGTTCCCACATGGGGTATGTTAGTACAACAAGAATTTAACAAATGAACAAGTAAACATGTGAACAGTTAACATTGCTGTTTTTTAAGGTCAGTACAATGGTTTAGCCATCTGAGGAGTACAATTTTCACCGAGCCCGAAGGTTTTATTATATGATTCACTGATAAAATGATACAGTTCATTACTTGTTTGCATTTAATTAAGTCCCAGCCAAATACAAGAGAGAAGCAGAATTAGAAGGTAAATAAACCTTACCAGTCGTATCAATTTGAAATGTTTTTTTTTTTTTATCAATTTTAGTTGCCCTGAAAAAAAATATAATGTCAGTCTTTTTTATAGGATAGATTTTGAAAGGAAGGAGTATTATCAGGGGAAAACTGACTGCCAAATAGTAAAAATTGTTGTTCAGTAAAAGTGTTGGAGGGGGTTTCCTGCATCCCCTCTTACCACACTCACCCGAAAATATATAATTATTCTTCGATTATGTTTTGTTCACATGAAAAAAAAAGTCATAGTCGTTTTTAAATCTCTTTCCAAAACAATTTGTATCAATTTGGAATTTCTCGATCTATTTTTAGATCAATGTAGAGGAAATAAATCCTTGTATTCACCTAGAACGTCACGAGCAGGTCAATACAATACAACGTAGTATTTTTCTAACATAGTTGGATCTCAACCAATCAGAGAGATGGAAATTATTCAATCATATAATAATATGTATAAATAGTGGGGTTGATTCCAGCAAATACCTTGGAGTCACCATTAGTAAAGACCTACGATGGGACAACCACATAAACAACATTACATCAAAAGCCAACAAGACATTGGGCTTCATCAGGCGGAATATGAGGGGATGTCGGACATCTGCAAGATCTGCAGCATACCAGGGACTAGTTCGACCAATCCTAAATATGCCTGTGCAGCATGGGATCCCTGGAGCTCCAAGCAATTCCAACAGCTTGAGAAAGTGCAAAGAAGAGCAGCACGTTTCGCCACCAAAAACTACCACGATTACCAAACTGGCAGTGTTACCCAGATGCTTCAAGATCTACACTGGGAACCATTACAAACAAGGAGAATGAAAATAAGACTCATTTTGCTCTACAAGATCGAGCAGCTTTGGGGCTTTTCAATATTACCTGACATACAGTGACAGAAGAATAGAGGCAGCTACACGTACCGTCTACCACATACCCGGATTTGA
>NW_026937068.1:0-77328 GCF_032062105.1 Saccostrea cuccullata
GACTATGTTTTAAATATCAAAGCATTTCGTTAAAAAGCAAAAAAGATATTGAGATTTCTGTTTCAACCAATCAGAGCGAAGTGCACGTGCATGCATGTGCATGACGACCAGACCATTTTGTAGGAGTCTATTATGTCTATCTATGCTCTGAATCCCATCATGTTTGGTTGAAAATCAAGAAGTTATAGCCATTTACAGTTTTAGCCAATCAGATTGCAGCGCACGTGCATGCGCGTGTTTTCGTGAAAATTTTTATATATCATACTGTTGCACATCCTAATGCATGACTATGTTTAAAATTTCAAAGCATTTCGGCAAAAAACAAAAAAGATATTGAGATTTTTGTTTCAGCCAATCAGAGCAAAGCTCACGTGCATGCGCGTGTATGCAGGTGCATGATAACCTTACCTTTTTGTAAGAGTCTGTAATGTCTATCTATGCTCTGAATCCCATCATGTTTGGTTGAAAATCAAGGAAGTTATAGCCATTTAAAGTTTTAGCCAATCAGATGGCAGTGCACGTGCATGCGCGTGCTTTCGTGAAAATTGTTATAATTATATCATACTGTAGTATGTCCTACTGCATGACTATGTTTAAAATTTCAAAGCATTTCGGCAAAAAACAAGAAAGATATTGAGATTTTTGTTTCAGCCAATCAGAGCACAGCGCACGTGCATGCGCGTGAGTTCGTGCTAATTTGACCATGTTATATTATCTACACTACTAATATATCCTTATATAATGAGTTTTATAGTATTTCATCAAAAAATGTAAAAGTTACGTCTATATAAAGTATATCAGTCATTTCACTCATTGCACGCGCACGCACGTGCATGCGTATGCGCGCAAAATGACCTTCGTTCCGCACACCTACACTACACACCTATTAACCCTAAAAAGGTTTTAACTCAGTTGGGTGAACAGTTTCTGAGAACACTCGCGGACAAAAAAAGTACCGGAGAACAAAGAAGAAAAAAAAAGAATAATAATAATAACTAGAGCAAAGCTCGTTGCAAAGCAACGAGTAGGTCTTCCGTCCAGTTTTGACCGGTAGTGCCGGAAGTGACGGAACAAAAGACAGCAATTAGCTAAGTAGTCTCCAGTGACTTTATAATTTCAATTTTGCATCAAAACCTTCGAAAAAAGCTATTTTAGGCTACTTCTGGTTTGACCGGAAGTGACGACAACGGACAGAAAAACTTCTTTTAATGCTCCCAGAGACATATGTAACCAAAAAACTTGTCAAGAACGGCAAAAAAACGCATTTTTCGACCACTTCCGGTTTTGCCGGAAGTGACGACGACGGACGTATTTTGACAACTTCAATTGATGTAGCTTGGCATTTTGAACAACTTTGTTTCTTTGACGTATTACAAATTCTCAATTCTTTTTGAGATATAAAGAAAAAAACTTTCGGCCCCTCTAGGCCCTTCATTTTAGGGGTCAGCCCCTTTTACAAGATATCATTTGAAAGATCTTAAAATTCTACATTTCTTTTGTTCTATATGTTTTAACAAAATATTTCCAGGTAAAAAGATATCGTAGAAAATGTGCTAAAAATTTTGAAATTCGCGATATGACTATTTTCGGACCATAGCGAGCGTCGGCGCTTCGTACTTCCGGTAGTTATGATATACCTAATACTCTTCTCCAAAGGTTGCTCTAGCATCACTGAAAATTTTATGCGGCTGCGTCAAGTGCTTTTTGAGAAAACTGCCGGACAAATTGACCCTCTAAAAATCACAAAATCGTAGAAAACTCCGAACCGGAAGTGACGTCATCAAAACGAAAAAAAATGAATCGAGTTCAAGTAATGCCTCATTAGTCCTGAAAGTTTCATAGAAATCCATCGAGCTGTTTTTGAGAAATCGCGTGCACAAAATCGGTAAGAAAAAAAATAATAAGAAAAGTGGAAAAGAAACCTAAGAATCACTAGAAGGTCTTCCGCTGAAGCCGGAAGACCTTAACTAGAGCAAAGCTCGTTGCAAAGCAACGAGTACATCTTCCGTCCTGTTTGACCGGAAGTAACTTTCATTTATTATAAAAATGTGTAAAAACACCAGAAAATGGTTCAAATCCTATAAATCTATGTTTATTAATGTAAAAAATAAGCCTTTTATGCTACTTCCGGTTTGACCGGAAGTAACGACGATGGACGGAAATTTTATTTTTACGCTTCCAGTGACAGATATTACCCAAAATCTTGTCAAGAACTGCAAAAATACGCGTTTTTTGACTACTTCCGATTTGGCCGGAAGTGACGTCATCGGACGTATTTTGACGACTCCAATAGATTAAGCTTGACATTTTGAACAAATTTGCTTCTTTGATGTATTACAAATTCTCAATACTTTTTTAGATATGAAGAAAAAGCTTTTGGCCCCTCTAGGCCCTTAATTTTAGGGGCCAGCCCTTTTTTCCAGATAACATTTTAAAGATCTTGAAATTCTACACTTCTTTTGTTCTATATGTTTTTACAAAATGTTTCCAGGTAAAAAGATATCGTAGAAAATGTGTTAGAAATTATGAAATTCGCGATATGACATTTCTCGAGCCATAGCGAGCGCCGACGTGCGGCACTTCCGATAAAAATAAAATACCTTACGCATATCTATAGACTTTGGACTATCATACCTGAAAGTTTCACGTTTTTATCTAAAGCCATTTGTTAGAAAGTCTGCGGACAACCTGACCCTTCAAAAATCATAAAATCGACAATTTCTCCGAACCGGAAGTGACGTCATCAAATTAAAAAAATATGTATCAGGTTTAAGTAATGTTACATACGTCCTGAAAGTTTCATTGAAAACCATCGAGCCGTTTTCGAGAAATCGCGTGCACAAAATCGGTTAGAAAAAAAGAATAATAATAGGTACGAAAAAAAGATGAAAAGAAACCGAAGAATAACAAGAAGGTCTTCCGCTGAAGACGGGAGACCTTAATAATAATAATAATAAGAAACCGAGTAAAATCAATATGTTCCCAAACTCCGTTTGGGGAACATAATAAGAAACCGAGTAAAATCAATATGTTCCCAAACTCCGTTTGGGGAACATAACTAGGGCTAATTGTAACGGGGACCGTTACAGATGTTCCCCAAACGCTCCCCAACTCCCTTTTGGTGCCATATTTCCTTAATAGAGCCTTAAATAAAACATACTTTGTGCAATGTAGACTTAAACAACGTTTTCCCAGAAGACTACAAAATATATTTAAATTTTTGCATTACATGCAAGCTCATGTGAATGCATGTGGGTAATGATCATATCATCTTTTCTACACTATGTATATATATTTTCAAATAGACTTAATAGCAAAGCATTAAATCCAGAAGTATTAAATAACACTTATTCAAGCATATTTTTAATTGTACTCATTTCACGTGCACGCACGTGCAAGCATGTGCATGATGACCATACCTTCTTGTAGGGGTCCATTATGTCTATCAATATTCTAAATACCATCCTATTTCGTTGAAAACCAAGGGAGTTACAACCATTTAAAGTTTAAGCCAATCAGATTTTAGCGCACGTGCATGCGTGTGATTTAATGACAATTGTTATATATCATATTGTAGGACATCCTATTGTGTGCTTATGTTTTAAATTTCGTAGCATTTCGTCAAAAAACGGAAAATATATTGAGATTTTTGTTTCAGCCAATCAGAGTGAAGAACACATGCATGCACGTGCATGACGACCATACCATCTTGTTGGAGTCTATTATGTCTGTCTATGTTCTAAATCCCATCCTGTTTGGTTGAAAAACAAGGGAGTTATAGCCATTTAAAGTTTAAGCCAATCAGATTGCAGCGCACGTGCATGCGCATGTTTTCACGACAACTATTATATATCATATTGTAGGACATCCTAATGCAAGATTATGTTTAAAATTTTGTAGCATTTCCTCAAAGATTAAAAAAGATATTGCGATTTTCGTTTCAGCCAATTACAGCAAAGCACACGTGTACGCACGTGCATGCATGTGCATGACGTCTACACCTCCTTGTAGGAGTCCATTATGTCTGTCTATGTTCTAAATCCCATACTGTTTGGTTGAAAAACAAAGGAGTTATAGCCATTCAAAGTTTAAGCCAATCAGATTGCAGTGCACGTGCATGCACGTGTATACATGACAATTGTTATATATCATATTGTAGTACATCCTAAAGTATGCCTATGTTTTAAATTTCATAGCATTTCGTCAAAAAGCAGAAAAGATATTGAGCTTTTTGTTTCAGCCAATCAGAGCGAAGCGCACGTGCATGCGCGTGAGTTCGTGCTAATTTGACAGTGTCATATTATCTACACTATTGATATATCTTTATATAATGAGTTTCAAATAATTTCATCAGAAAATGTAAAAGTTATAACTATATTAAGTATATCAGTCATTTCACTCATTTCACGCGCACGCACGTGCATGCGTATGCGCGCAAAATGACCTTCGTTCCGCACACCTACACTACACACCTATTAACCCTAAAAAGGTTTTAGTTCAGTTGGGTGAACAGTTTCTGAGAACACTCGCGGACAAAAAAGTCCGGAGAAGAAATAAGAAGAAAAAAGAATAATAACTAGATACGATCTCGTTGCGAGCAACGAGTGGGTCTTCCGTCCGATTCTTGATAAGATGAGAATTTGATCGAGAATTTCATTCTAAAATAATGATAAGATTGTGAAGAAAAACAATTTTACCTCCATAGTCTGTAAACAGTATGAACATTAAGACTTTAAAATTTGACTTTTGGCCCCTCACGGCCCCTAATATTAGGGATCAGCCCTTTTTTCGTCATATCATCTTAAAGCTCTCAGGATTTTGAACATTTTTGTTTAACAACTATTCAGAGATTCTCTTTCGTTTTCGAGTTATTTGCAAAAGAAATATTTAGGGGTCAACCCTTCAACTCCGTAAAGGGGACGTATAGCGAACAATTAAAGGGTGGATATTGTTCAAAACATTATTTTGAACATCTTTTGTTCAATATTACTTATCAAAATTTTTCCAACTTTTGAGATATTAAGCGTCAAAGATTTAGCATTCCGGCCCCTTATGGCCCCTCATTATGCACCATACAACATTCAATTCATAATGTATAGTTGTAGATTGTTGAGATAAAAATTTTATATTCAGTAATGTATAACAAAATATTGACTGCTAAAGAGTTGTCGAAAAATGATTTTTGGCCCCTCTCAGCCCTTTATTTGAGTGCCCAGTCCCTTTTTCGTGATCTCATCTTAAAGCTCTCATGATTTTGAACACTTTTTGTTCAACAACTATTCAGAGACTCGTATTCGTTTTTGAGTTATTTGCATGAGAAATATTTAGGGGCCAACCCTTCAACTCCATAATGGGGACGTATAGGGATAAATTAAAGGGTGCATTTTGTTGAAAACATTAATTTGAACATCTTTTGTTCAATATTACTTATCAAAATATTTCCCGCTTTTGAGATATAAAGCGTCAAAGATTTATCATTCTGGCCCCTTGTGGCCCCTAATTATGTAACATACGACATGAAAACCATAATATATAGTTTTACATTGTTAGGATAAACATTTTTGTTTCAGTAATGTATAACAAAATATTGACTGCTAAAGAGTACTGTTATTGATTAAAGACTTTTGGCCCCTCTCGGCCCTTAATTTGAGTGCCCAGCCCCTTTTTCTTGATGTTAACTTAAACCTCTCAAGATTTTAAACATTTTTTGTTTAACAACTGTTCAGAGATTCTCTTTTGTTTTCGAGTTATTTGGAAAAGAAATATTTAGGGGCCAACCCTTCAACTCCTTAATGGGGACGTATAGCGATAAACTAAAGGGTGCATATTGTTCAAAACATTACTTTGAACATCTTTTGTTCAATATCACTTATCAACATATTTCCCACTTTTGAGATATAAAGCGTCAAAGATTTAGCATTCTGGCCCCTTGTGGCCCCTTATTATGTAAGATACGACATTAAAATTATAATATATAGTTGTAGATTGTTGAGATTAACATTTTTGCTTCTGTAATGTATAACAAAATATTGACTGTTTAAGAGTTATCGAAAAAAGACTTTTGGCCCCTCTTGGCCCCTAATGTGATGAGTCAGCACTTTTTGTTTGATGTCATATTAAAGATCTTGTCATTCTGCACAAATTTTGTTCAGTATATTTTAACAAAATAATTATACTTTAAAAGATATGATGCAAAATGTCTCAAAAAGTCAGTCATGTTTCGTGTCCTAGATTTCGACCCCTACCGAGCTTCCATACTAAGCATTTCGGGAAGATTTGAAAGTATAGGTGCAAAACTACAATATGTTGACTATTAGTCCTGAAAATGACAACATTCTAGCTTTTATTGTTTTTGAGTTTTTGTCCGGACAAAATGGTCACTAAAAATTCGATTAAAGGTCGATATCTTTCGACCGAAAGTGATTTTTCAAAAATTAAGACAAATGTATCAGGATTAGATCATGATACATCAGCCCTGAAAATTTCAAAGAAATCCGTCAACGCATCTCTGAGAAATCGTCTGCACAAAATTTGGACGAAGAAAAATAATAATAATAGTGAAAAAGAAACAATAGAATAATAGAAGGGTCTTCCGTTGGAGACGGAAGACCCTAACTAGGGCTAATTGTAACGGGAACCGTTACAGATGTTCCCCAAACGCTCCCCAATTCCCTTTTGGTGCTATATTCCCTCAAGTTCTATTAAATAAGACATACTTTATGTAATTTAGACTTGAGCAACGTTTTCCCAGAAGGAGACGAAATATATTTAAATTTTAGCATTTTTAATTTTACGCATTTCACGTGCACGCATGTGCATGATGACCATACCTTCTTGTAGGCGTCCATTATGTCTATCTATATTCTAAATACCATCCTGTTTGGTTGAAAACCAATGGAGTTATGACCATTTAACGTTTAAGCCAATCAGATTGCAGAACACGTGCATGCACGTAATTTAATGACAATTGCTATATATCATATTGTAAGACATCCTAAAGTATGCCTATCTTTTAAAATTCAAAGCATTTTGACAAAAAACAGAGAAGATATTGAGATTTTTGTTTCAGCCAATCAGAGTGAAGCACACGTGTAAACACGTGCTTGCATGTGCATGACGACCATACCCTCTTCTAGGAGTCTATTATGTCTGTCTATGTTTTAAATCCCATCCTGTTTGGTTGAAAAACAAGGGAGTTATATTCATTTAAAGTTTAAGCCAATCAGATTGCAGCGCACGTGCATGCGCGTGTTTTCATGAAAATCTTTATATATCATATTGTAGGACACCCTAAAGTATGCCTATATTTCAAATTTCAAAGTATTTCGTCAAAAAACAAAAAAGATATTGAGGTTTTTGTTTCAGCCAATCAGAGCGCAGCGCATGTGCATGCACGTGAGTTCGTGCTAATTTGACCATGTCATATTATCTACACTATTAATATATCCTAATATAATGAGTTTTAAAGAATTTCATCAAAAAATGTAAAAGTTATAGCTATGTAAAGTATATCAGTCATTTCACTCATTTCACGCGCACGCACGTGCATGCGTATGCGCGCAAAATGACCTTCGTTCCGCATACCTACACAACACACCTATTAACCCTAAAAAGGTTTTAGCTCAGTTGGATGAACAGTTTCTGAGAACACTCGCGGACAAAAAAAGTACCGGAGAACAAAGAAGAAAAAAAAGAATAATAATAATAACTAGGGCTAATTGTAACGGGGACCGTTACAGATGTTCCCCAAACGCTCCCCAACTCCCTTTTGGTGCCATATTCCCTGTAAGCGCTACTAAATAAGACACACTTTATGCAAAACAACGTTTTCCCAGAAGAATACAAAATATATTTAAATTTTAGCATTGCACGCGTGCTCATCTGAATGCATGTGCGTGATGTCCATATGATCTTGTCTACACTATTTATATATTCTAATATACTTCATATTAAATCAAATAATCCAGAAGTATTAAAAAATACACTTATTTAAGCGTATTTTTAATATTCCTCATTTCACGTGCACGCACGTGCATGAGGACTATACCGTCTTGTAGGAGTCTATTATGTCTTTCTATATTCTAAATCCCATACTGTTTGGTTGAAAAACAAGGGAGTTATAGCCATCTACAGTTTAAGCCAATAAGATTGCAGCGCACGTGCATGCGCGTGTTTTCACGAAAATTGTTATATATCATTTTGTAGTACATCCTAAAGTATGTATATATCTTAGATTACATAGCATTTCGTCAAAAAACAGAAAAGATATTGAGATTTTTGTTCCAGCCAATCGGAACGAAGCGCAGGTGCACGTACGTGCATGTATGTGCATGATGACCATACCTTCTTGTAGGAGTTCATTAAATCTGTCTATATTCTAAATCCCTTCCTGTTTGGTTGAAAAACAAGGGAGTAATAGCCATTTAAAGTTTAAGCCAATCAGATTGCAGCGCACGTGCATGCGCGTGTTTTCAAGACAATTGTTATAAATCATATTGTAGAACATCCTAAAGTATGCTTATATTTCAAATTTGATATCATTTCGTCAAAAAACAAAAAAGATATTGAGATTTTTGTTTCAGCCAATCAGAGCGAAGCGCACGTGCATGCGCGTGAGTTCGTGCTAATTTGACAGTGTCATATTATCTACACTATTAGTATATCCTTATATAATGAGTTTCAAAGCATTTCATCAAAAAATGTAAAAGTTATAGCTATATCAAGTATATCGGTCATTTCACTCATATCACGCGCACGCACGTGCATGCGTATGCGCGCAAAATGACCTTCGTTCCGCACACCTACACTACACACCTATTAACCCTAAAAAGGTTTTAGCTCAGTTGGGTGAACAGTTTCTGAGAACACTCGCGGACAAAAAAGTACCGGAGAACAAATAAGAAAAAAAATAATAATAACTAGATAAGATGAGATGTGATTTTGACTGAGATAAAAGAGAATGACTTTAAGTTTTCCTTCATTAAATTTAAAATTTCTAATTTTGTTCGTGGAATTCTGAACATCTTTTGTTCAATAAGGCTGATAAAAAAATACTCCCCCTTTTTGAGACGTAAAGCATAAAAATTGCAGCATTTTGTCCCTTGCAATCCCTAATTACGTAACATATGATCAAAATGTTATCATATATTGATGCAAATCGTTATGATGAATAATTTTGCCCCAGTAATGTATAACAAAATATTGATCATTAAAGAGTTATAGATAAAAGACTTTTGGCCCCTCTGAGCCCCTAATTTGAGGGGTCAGCCCCTTTTTCTTGATATCAAATGAAAGGTCTTATGATTTTGAAGATTTTTTGTTCAACACTTATTCAGAGATTTCTATTCGTTGTGGAGATATGCTCCACAGAAATACTTAGGGGCCACTCCTATAAGTCCTAAATGGGGCCGTTTTACAAAAATTCAAAGTATGCTTATTGTTTAGAACATTATTCTGGGCATCTTTTGTTCAATATTGCTTTTCAAAATATTCCCTATTTTTCGAGATATAAAGCATCAAATATTCGATATTCTGGCCCCTTGTGACCCCTAATTACGTAACATATGATCAAAATTGTATCATATATTGTTGCAAATCGTTAAGATAAATACTTTTGCTTCAGTAATGTATAACAGAATATTGATCATTAGAGAGTTATAGATAAAAGACTTTTGGCCCCTCTGAGCCCCTAATTTGAGGGATCAGCCCCTTTTTCTTGATATCAAATGAAAGTTCTTATGATTTTGAAGATTTTTTGTTCAACACTTATTCAGAGATTTCTATTCGTTGTGGAGATATGCTAAACGGAAATATTTAGGGGCCATCCCTACAAGTCCTTAATGGGGCCGTTTTACAAAAATTTTAAGTATGCTTATTGTTTAGAACATTATTCTGGCCATCTTTTGTTCAATATTGCTTATCAAAATATTCCCCATTTTCGAGTTATAAAGCGTTAAAGATTTGATATTCTGGCCCCTTGTGACCCCTAATTACGTAACATATGATCAAAATTGTATCATATATTGTTGCAAATCGTTAAGATAAATACTTTTGCTTCAGTAATGTATAACAGAATATTGATCATTAGAGAGTTATAGATGAAAGACTTTGGCCCCTCTGAGCCCCTATTTTGAGGGGTCAGCCCCTTTTTCTTGATATCAAATGAAAGTCCTTATGATTTTAAAGATTTTTTGTTCAACACTTATTCAGAGATTTCTATTCGTTATGGAGATATGCTAAACGGAAATATTTAGGGGCCATCCCTACAAGTCCTTAATGGGGCCATTTTACAAAAATTCAAAGTATGCACATTGTTTACAACATTATTCTGACCATCTTTTGTTCAATATTGCTTTTCAAAATTTGCCCCCTTTTCGAGATATAAAGCGTCAAAGATTGAGCCTTCTGGCCCCTTGTGTCCCCTAATTACGTAACATATGATCACAATTTTATAATAGATTGTTCCAAATCGTTAATATGAACATCTTTGCTTCTGTAATGTTTCACAAAATATTGATCATTAAAGAGTTAAAGATGAAAGATTTCTGGCCCCTATGAGCCCCTAATTTGAGGAGTCAGCCCCTTTTTCTTGATATCAAATGAAAGGTCTTATGATTTTGAAGATTTTTTGTTCAACACTTATTCAGAGATTTCTACTCTTTATGGAGATATGCTAAATTGAAATATTTAGGGGCCATTCTTACGAGTCCTTAATGGGGCCGTTTTACAAGAATTCAAAGTATGTATATTGTTAAGAACATTATTCTGACCATCTTTTGTTCAATATTGCTTTTCAAAATGTCCCCCCTTTTCGAGATATAAAGCGTAAAAGATATGACATTCTGGCCCTTCGTGACCCTTAATTACGCAAGATATGCTTAAAAGTTTATAATATATTGTTCCAAATGGTCTAAAATTAAATAATATCGAAAATTCGAGCAGAAAAAATGATAAAATTTTTTGGTCATATGGGGGATCGAACCCGGGTCGCCCGCGTGACAATCCAACGCGCTAACCATTTAGCCATTGGGATCGCCGCTTCGCGTTTTCAAATGCAAATATCTCGGGATTGGCTTTTTCGATTTTCAAACAAATTACATATTTCGCTTCTGTAAAAGGGTCTCTATTCAAATAAAAAACAAAAATATTAAAAAAGAAAAGTTGAAAAATTGCGTTTTTTAAATTCGCTTCCGGTATCGACCGGAAGTACTGACGGCGCACGAAAAGGCGATTCTGCAACGCTATAAATCATGAACTATCATATCCAATTAATCTTCAGTTCATATCTTAAGCAGTTTTCGCTACTAAATCAAGACAAAATTGCATTTTAAAATCAGAAAATTCCCGATATCTCACGACCGGAAGTGACGTCATAAAATCGCTCAAAAACCTATCAAGATCGATTGATTAGCTATTACATATGAAAATTTTATGTAAATCGGCCGAGCCGTTTCTGAGAAATCGCGTGCACAAAATCGGTTGGAAGAATAATAATAATAATAATAATAATAGAGAAAAAGAAACCGAACGAAAACAATAAGGTCTTCCGTTGGAAACGGAAGACCTTAATAATAAGAAACAGAGTAAAAACAATATGTTCCCAAACTCCGTTTGGGGAACATAACTAGAAACTCTTGTTGCTACAGCAACAAATAAGGTCTTCCGTTCTTCTCTATTTATCTGTAAGAAGGACAAAAAACGAAATGCAAAAAAAAAATTCCTCCATCTGGGCTCGATCCCAAAACCATTAGTATGAAAGTCGGACACGCTAACCACTGAGCCACCAAATTCCACAACATTTAAGGTATTTTGTAAGCTTATTATTTTAAGGTTGAAGGAAATAGTTTCGAAGTGAAAGAAATAGTTTCGTAGTAAAGTCCCGGTCAAATTTCTTAAAAAACTGAGATATTGGCTGTTTGATGTGATATTGTATGTAGCAAAATGATTAGAATAATTATGGGACACATTTGCAGTGAAGCAGTGACACTTAGCATATACAGAGTTGTAAAAGCGAAAGTAACTAGTGCTAATTGTAACGGGGACCGTTACAGATGTTCCCCAAACGCTCCTCATGTCCTTTATCGTGCCTTATTCCTCTAAGACCTTTTATAAATATGCTAAGTATCCCAAGATTTCATTTAAGAATATAAAAGTTACAATGATATCAACTATCAACGATATATCGTTTAACGTTTAGCATGCGCGCACACGTACATGTACATGCATATGCAAGATGATTATGGCATGTTGATTAAGCGATTAACATATCTTTCTATCCCGCGAATCAAAGAAAAAAATACATATATAAATTTACCACTTTTCAAGCATATGTCATATTTTTAATATATCGATTCACATTTTATTTCTCTACTTATTTTAACCTCGGGCTCAAAGTTGGTTTTATTCCGACGACAAGGCAGGGTTAAAGTCGACTAAGGGTATCACGCCAATACCTAACCAATCAAAATGAACTTATTCAATAGTAGTTCCATACATGGAAAAGGGATTTTCCTTTCTGTTCAGAATTTTTTTAATATTTCCTCTCAGGCCATTTTGACAACTCTGATACCTGTGCCTGGTAAATTTTATATACTTTGTAAATAAATATATAAAGGTTTTTTGACCGGAACTATTCATTTTTTCCAATGCATAGGGGGCTACTCTCTGGGTTTTACAAGAGATGTTTAAAAAGACATTCGTGTCAGCTAATGTGACCTATATTGTTTAACACCTTCTTATTAATATTTTTTTCATGAATGCAAATATCTGATTATTTTACGAAGGAGCGTACATGTATATTGATTTTTTAATATACCGAAAATCGCTATTTCTGGGGATTGCGTAATTATAAAAAAAATTCAAATAAATTTCAAAGGTAAATTAAACAAAGGATGCTTGGTATTAAAATATTATTTCAAATCAGTAGAATCGAATGCTATTAACGACATCTGAATAAATAGGCTATAAAAGGCTTATATGCCAACTTTGATCATCTGCACTTTAATTTTAAACACGACAGGATTTGTAATTTTTTCTGTATAAATTAATAATTTCTATATACTTTGGAAACTCAAATGAAATATTTTAATACACTTTCCTCGAGCTCTTTTCTGCAGTTTTCCTGAAATTTTATGTGGGTCCGAGGTGTTATTTGAGTTTAACAGTGATTCTCTACGTTGCCATTAATTTGATTTGTTTGTGTGTGTGTGTGTGGGGGGGGGGGTGTATTTTTATTCTTAACCTATTTAACGTTGGAGTTGAATCTTGTATCTTATTCCAAGAACTTAAGATTGATTGTGACATTTGGATGAAAGGTCAAGGTCATTAAAAACCACCACCTCTTTAACTTCTGACCTGTCAACCGAAATAAACTCTGAAAGGTGTGTTTCTAGATACATGTACATGTACTTCATGTTTCTTTTTACCCTTGGGTCAAGGACAAAGGTTAAGGTCGATTTCAAGTTCATAGGTCAAGGTGATTTTGGTAAATAGTTAATATCAACATTTTATTCAGGTTACCAGTGACCTTGACCTAAGTTTCAAGGTCAAGGGTAAAAAGATCTGCATGCTTCAGTATGTTACATGTCTTGACATTTAGAAGTTCTTAATTCTGCATGAACATCAAACACTCAAGTATACTGTCTTTTAATACATTGTGTGCGGTCGCATGTGCATGCACGTCCATGTATTTACTTTTGATAGTAGTATAATGTAGGCAATCATTATATCTATTCATATTTGAAATTTCACCCTGTATTATTGAGAACCAAGAAAGTTGTAGGCATTTAAAGTTTTAGCCAATCAGATTGCAGCACACGTGCATGTGCGTGCGTTCATGATTATTCTTATATATCATGCTGTAGATCTTCATAATGTAAGACTATGTTCAAAATTTCAAAGGATTTTGTCAGAAAACAAAATAGATATTTAGACTTTAAGTTTCAGCCAATCGCAGCGAAGGGCACCTGCATGCGCGTGAGATCTTGCTATTTTGACCATGTCATCATGTCTATACTACTATTATATCCTTATATTATGAGTTTCAAAGCATTTCATCCAATATTTAAAAAGTTACGGCTAAATCTATTATATTGGTCATTTCACGTGTTACACGTGCGCGCACCTGCACGCACGTGCGCGCAAAATGACCTTCGTTCCGCACATCTACATAACATACCTAGTGACCCTAAAAAGGTTTCACCTAGATCGGATGAGTAGTTTACGAGAACACTCGCGGACAAAAAAGTACCGGAGAACAAAGAAAAAATTCAGAAAAAGTAAAAACAATATGTTCCCAAACTTCGTTTGGGGAACATAATAAACGTGGTCAGTTGCAGAGGAAATTCAAAATCCCGGAAAAACAGTGAGTGAGTCATGGGCATTTTTTTCAACACCATATTGTATCAAGCGGGGTAACTGCAATTGATTTAACCTATCTAAATTGCGTGGAAATCTAATTGATATGAAAAATTGCCATTTCCAAGATTCGGTCGATTCATATTTTAATCTAAATAAAATTGAAATAAATTCCATACACCCAAGAAAGCAAGAATACTTGGTATTAAAATGTCGTAATAGAGCAGAAGAATCGAATGATATTAACAACAATTGTAGAAATAGCCGATGCGAGCTTTAATTAATGTTTATGCTCAGCAATAAATTTTATTCCGAATCTTATGTCAATATTTCGCGCCGTTTGGCTTGAAGACATTTTCTCTACGTTGCTGTTGATTGTTTTTTTTTTTTTTTAGAGAAGGGAGAGGATATTTTATAAAGATTTGTTAGAGTAAGAGTTGCATATACCTCTACGACCTTAAGCTTGAGCGTGACCTTTGGGGCCAAAGTACAAGGTCATTTATCAAGAACAAAGGTCAAGGTCATGAGAGAGAGAGAGAGAGAGAGAGAGGAGAGATAGAGAGAGGTAAACTTGAGTTAAACACTTGAAGCTGAATCTAGATAAAGGTAATAAATATTTCTTTATTACTTTTTGAATAAGGGTCAACGGTCTCATTTTATTTTGAGATTTCTCTAGACATTTGCAGTCTGAATAACATGTCCCAAAATCATTTCAAATACTCTTTTTATAAAAGATATTTATGGGATAGTAAGAAACTCAATTTATGCAGTTTTTCTCTCATAACCGGAAGTCGTCGTTTTTGTTTCCAATGGGACTGACATATTTCGAAACTACTAGTAAGATGCTATAAGGTAATAATAAGAAAGATTCCATAAAGAAAAGTTTAAAATTTTGATTTATTTGATCACTTCCTGTGACAACCGGAAGTGACGGCGGACGATCTCAAACTCAAAGGATTTGTCTATCATCATGGTCTACCATCCCTATTAGTTTGGTGTCTTAATCTCTTACCGTTAACGAGATCTAGCAATGATAACTTCTGATTTTGAGGACAGGAAGTCACGCTAATATACCGGAAGTGAATTTTACTGAGATATTAGACATTACTGTAGACATTTGCAGTCTGAATAACATGTCCAAAAATCATTACAAATACTTTAACTAGAAGAAATATTTATGGGAAAGAAAAATACTCAAATTATACAGTTTTTCTCTTTTAACCGGAAGTTGACATTTTTGTTTCCGTTGAGACTGATACACTTCGAAACTACAAATAAGATGCTATAATGTGATGCAAAAAAAGTTTCATAAAAGAAAAGTTGAAATTTTCGATTTCTTTGATCACTTCCTGTGACGACAGGAAGTGACGGCAGACGATGTTTGTCTAACGGGTTTTGCTTACTCATCACGATATATCACTTGATTGAGTTAAGTGTCTTAATCTCTCACCATTTACGATATCTAGCTATGATAACTTCTCATTTTGAGGACAGGAAATCACGCGGCCGGAAGTGAATTTTACAAAGATATTTCACGTTACTGTAGAGAGTTGCAGTTTAAATGATATATGAAAAAATCATTACAAATGCTTTATCTATAACAAACATTTATGGGAAAGAAAAATACTGAAAATATGCAGTTTTTCTCTCAAAACCGGAAGTTGTCGTTTTTTGTTTCCCGTGGGACTGACATATTTCGGAACTACAAATAAGATACTACTTTGTGCTGCAAAAAAAAATTCAAAAAAGAAAAGTTGAAATTTTCGATTTCTTTGATCACTTCCTGTGACGACCGGAAGTGACGGCGGACTGTGTTAACCCAAATGGACTTGCCTACTTATCAAGATCTATTACTCATATAAGTTTGGTGTCTTCATCTCTTACCGTTTCTGAGATATGACTCGGACAAAATTGTTTTGAAAAAAGCGGAAATCGGACAAATCTGACGACCGGAAGTGAATTTTGAAAAACTAAAGAAGTTTTTTAAAGCGTATTTTTATTTTCTATCATCCCTGAAATTTTCAAGAAAATTCGTCCAGTCATTTCTGAGAAATCGCTCCGAGAAGAAAAGGGAACAAAAATAATAAAAAGAAGAAGAAACAGTAGAATCACTATAAGGTCTTCCCTCTGAAACGGAAGACCTTAACTAGATGCGTTCTTGTTGCTAGAGCAACAAGCGGTCTTCCGACCGACTTTTCGTAAGAGTTCTATGCTGCGCCATCCCATGAAATAGGTTTCAGAATGTATATTTTTGTATACGTTTATTCACAGCAGTCTCTCAACATACATCATGATAATTACAGGAATTCCTCAAAATATCTCGAAAAATTGCATTTAAAAATCGGAAAAATATTCCATAAGTGTTATAAAAGAGATAAAAGTCATTTTCAACTGAAAAAAGACATAAACAAAGAAAAATTTTTTCCAACGCCCACAGCGGGATTCGAACCCCCGACAGTGGGACAAAGTTTGGTTCGGTCATATCTCTTCAATATCTGCACGCATCAAGATACTGAACACATATTTAGAATTCTCATAAGATACTCTATAAACCCTGTAAATCCTAAAGAAAAATAATGAAAAACGAAAAAGATGAGAAATTAGACTTTTTGAATTCACTTCCGTTTGCGACCGGAAGTGCCGACTACGAAAAATAAAGGTCGTTCCCCATAACGGAGTTCGATGTTCTATCACCTCAGTGAGTTTCACTTTCATATCTTTAGCCGTTCTCGAGAAAACTGCTGGACAAAATGCCCTTTAAAAAATACAAAAATCCCCAAAAATCGCAAACGAAAGTCAATTTTGAAAAAATGAAAAACACGTCTAGAGATATTCTATTGATGCATCTTCTCTGAGAAAATCTTTGAAATCTGTCCACGAATAGCTGAGATATCGGCTGTACTATGAAAACAGAATAATAATAATAATAATAAACTAGAATCTTGTTGCCATGGCAACAAATAAGTCTTCCGTTCTTCTAAATCTGTAAGAATTTGCTTTTTTCTCTGCAAAAAACATAGATATCATATGCACTCTGAAAGAAAAAAAAAATGCAAAAAGGTCCTTCTGTACTTAAGGTACTTTGATTTTCATGACCAATCTTGTTCTTATGCATTTTGGCACTCATAAGAGCTACACGTGTATCATAGACAAACCAACGGACGAAAGAACACCGTACTCTCATAAACTTCACTGTGTTTATGTTCTGGCACAATTGTGATGGTGTTATAAAAATGTCATGAACTAAGTTAGTACCACATTAAACGTAAAGTCGTTGATTTTTACGGTAATACTATCACTGTAGGAAAGCGGCTGACCGTAATATATATTACGGTCATCAAAACATGTCGGCCGAGCCGATCGATTGAAAATTTTCGACGGCGATTACAAACATTATTCAATAAAAATGAGTAATTTAATATATTGATAAAGCGAACATCGATGTAATCTCCACGCCAGTATAGTTGTTGTTTACCCAAACAAACGAAAATGAAAGAAAAACACCTTTGAAATTCTGCAGTGTGATGACCGTAACAAACACATTCCAGTGAAAAGATGATGATCGTAATATAATTATACAGATGACAGTAATATGATATTTTTACAAAGAAGGATATGGAGATAAAAAAAAAAACAGTATTCAATATCAAAGTCCATAAAACAATACAAAATAGGAGCAGACTCATATTATATGTATTAATTTTTTAAAAACAAATTCATGTTTGTAACCGCGCGATCAGCAACATGGGGAACCCCTCCCTACTTCTTTTCAAAACATAACCTTTTCTTTTTGAAAATGATGATTGACTGATTAATATTTTACAAAATTGACCCCCTCCTCCATAGATTTTTAGTTGCAATGTATAATATATTATAACATACAAATGAGGCAGTCATTAGAAAATAGAAATTAAAATGAACTACTAGTATTTTACCGGTGTTGTAGAGTAGGATTTCCCCCATAGCCTGTTTTCCTCCGGGAAATCATACTATATAGTAGGATTTTCCTCCGACGGGAAATGTCACACCAGAACCAAATTCCCCCCTCTTTCTTTCTCAGAATAGGACCCCCCCCCCCTCCCTCGTTATAAAGTCAACACAAACCACATCTGCAATAATTTTGTGAAAAAAAATGATATACGACAAACTGATTTTTAAAAGGTAAATGAGTGGGGTTTTTTTACTTATGTTGTAAGGCAAATCATGGAATCACAACAAAAATATCTAGCTTTCAAATGAGATGTAAATATTCTAAAAAATATGATGAAAAAACAAAAATGGATATCTAGATTGTTACAAAACTGTATATATTTTTGGACCTATTTTGGTTGTAAATGATTACAATAATAAACTTTCTAAAATTTTAAAAAATGTAACTTACGATGTCTGGCACAGTGGTTCTTGAGAAGAAGATTTTTAAAGATTTTTCCTTTATATTCCTATGTAAAACTTTGATCGGCCATTTTGGCCCCACCCTACCCACGGGGGTCATGATTTGAACAAATTTGAATCTACACTACCTGCGAATGATTCCACATGAGTTTCATCTTTCCAGGCCAAGTGGTTCTTCAGAATAAGATTTTTTTAAAATGCCATTAATTTTTCTCTAATTCATAATTATCTCCCTTGGAAAAGGGCGTGGCGCTTCATTTGAACAAACTTGAACCCCCCTTGCCCACGGTTGCTTTATAGCAAGTTTGGTTGAAATTGGCCCAGTAGTTCTTGAGAAGAAGATGAAAATGTGAAAAGTTTACAGCAATGACGACGACGACGACGACAGACAACGGATAAATTTTGATCAGAAAAGCTCACTTGGGCCTTCGGCTCAGGTGAGCTATAAAATACGAGATCTCTGTTTTCCATCTTCCTTTTTTATTTTGTTTAGCACAATTACATTATTTACTAAGACTTAAAACGTATGAGCCCATCCATGTACTTAGTAAGTAAAGAATTCGAATATTTTAAACTGTTGGATGACTTTTTAACGTGTTCGGGCACAGTTAGTACAAGCCATGCTACATGTCAGTCACAAAGTAGTATTCACAAATTTACCACTGGAACTTGGGGTAGGGAACCCCCCTTTCCAACTTTTTACATCTGGGATCAGTTCACATTTTACTTACTTTCATATTCTAATATGCACTATATGTTTTCGATATAATGTAACCCTTTCGTCTTTATAAACCCTTATTAAATAAATCGTTTTCGACTGATGCATAAAAAGAGAACATCAGTCGAAAACGATATATTTTAAAACAGCTTATAGAAATCAAAGTTTCAGCCAATCAGATTGCAGCGCATGTGCATGCGCGTGCTTTCATGATAATTGTTATATATCAAATTGTAGGACATCCTAAAGTATGCCTATGTCTTAAATTTCAAAGCATTTCGTCAAAAAAACAGAAAAGATATTGAGATTTTTGTTTCAGCCAATCAGAGCGAAGCGCACGTGCATGCGCGTGAGTTCGTGCTAATTTGACAGTGTCACATTATCTACGCTATTAATATATCATTATATAATGAGTTTCAAATCAATTCATTAAAAAATGTAAAAGTTATAGCTATATTAAGTATATCAGTCATTTCACTCATATCACGCGCACGCACGTGCACGCGTATGCGCGCAAAATGACCTTCGTTCCACACACCTACACTACACACCTATTAACCCTAAAAAGGTTTTAGCTCAGTTGGGTGAACAGTTTCTGAGAACACTCGCGGACAAAAAAGTACCGGAGAAGAAATAAGAAGAAAAAAGAATAATAACTAGAAACGATCTCGTTGCGAGCAACGAGAGGTCTTCCGTCCGATTCAGGAAAAAAATCTCGTAAAATCGAGCTGAAAAGTGATTCAAAATTTTTGTTGCAAAGAGGATTGAACCCATGTTGCCTTTTTCTGTTTTATCCCCAACGCGCAAACCATTAAGCTTTTGGGAGTACTGCTCTAAATATACTTGTGTGTATACTTTTGCAACAGTACACCTGTCTAAGAATCATAAAAGGCGGGTCACTATTAATAATTTGCGCCAAACGCCACGAGTAAATATTCGCGCATTTTCTTTGAACTTATCTATTAAATAGGTGTGATAGCTTCAATGAAATAAGATAAATAAAACGTTCTTATCGCCTTTATTTTATTTCGACGTTTAAAAAGTCTTTGTATACATTACATATATCGTATCTAGCCCAGTTACACTCAAGTAGTGAAACGGAAATTAAGTGTTAAGATTGACACTGAATTGCAACGAACTACTACGTGAAAGTCCAATTAGTTTTTTACATTTCATGAATCCATATGTCAGAATGGTTTAATCAAACGCTCAGCTGCCTCCATAAACCCCAATTGCGAAATGGCGGAATTGACAAAGACAGCCGCCATCTGGGGCCCGCTTCAGATTTTCAAATATTAATATCTAGAATTCAGATAAGCCAATTTTCAAACAACTTATATAGTAAGCATCAAATTGTTAAGATGAATACTTTTGCACAGTAATGTATAACAAAATATTGATCATTAGAGAGTTATAGATAAAAGACTTTTGGCCCCTCTTAGCCCCTAATTTGGAGGGTCAGCCCTATTTTTTTGACATCAAATGAAAGGTCTTGCGATGTTGCACATTTTGTCTTCAATATGTTTTAACAAATTATGAACAGGTGTGAAGATATGAGACAAAATGCGTCAAATTTTGTGAGATATTTCTGAGACATTTTTTCGGCCCTACCGAACTCCGGTGCCTTTTGCGCTAGAAAAATTTGGAGACCCAATTACAACTCACTAAACCTTCCTCTATTTTCCCTGAAAATCTCAAGTCCATATCTTAAGTCGTTTCGGAGGAGTTTCCCGGACAAGCCGACCCTCTGAAAATCAGAAAATCGTCCATATCTCACGACCGGAAGTGAGATAATCAAAAAGGAAAAAAACCTATCAAGATCAATTGAATATCTTTCAGATCTGAAAGTTTGGTAGAAATCGGACGAGCCATCTCTGAGAAATCGCTTGCACAAAATCGGTTGGAAGAATAATAATAATAATAATAATAACTAGAAACGATCTCGTTGCTAGCAACGAGAGGTCTTCCGTCCGATTCAGGAAAAAAAATCTCGTATAATCGAGCTGAAAAGTGATTCACAATTTTGGTCGCAAAGAGGATTGAACCCATGTCGCCTTTTTCTGTTTTATCCCCAACGCGCAAACCATAAAGCTTTTGGGAGTACTGCTCTAAATATACTTGTGTGTATACTTTTGCAACAGTACACCTGTCTAAGAATCATAAAAGGCGGGTCACTATCAATAATATGCGCCAAACGCCACGAGTAAATATTCGTGCATTTTCCTACATTTTATTTGCTAAAAACTCGACTCTGCAGAACCAGAGAAGGTTTTCTACAGGTCCATTCCCCATCACGGGGAAGACCTTACCTGCACATTGGCACCATGTGTATTACCCGCGCAGCCTATTTATGAGAAAATGAAATGAATATTTTTTAGTGTTTAAGAAAACGTTGAACCTACGCTTGCGAAAGTTCTAAGACATTCAAAGATATTTAATTTCTTCTTTATCAAATCAAGAAACTGATTATACGTTAAATCAGCAAATAGGGGCCTTTACTTATGCCATGAATATCACAGAAAAAGATTCAAAAGTTTGGTCGCAAAGAGGATTGAACCCATGTCGCCTTTTTCTGTTTTATCCCCAACGCGCAAACCATTAAGCTTTTGGGAGTACTGCTCTAAATATACTTGTGTGTATACTTTTGCAACAGTACACCTGTCTAAGAATCCTAAAAGGCGGGTCACTATTAATAATTTGCGCCAAACGCCAGGAGTAAATATTCGCGCATTTTCTTTGAACTTTTATGAAATAAAATAAATAAAACGTTCTTATCGCCTTTATTTTATTTCGACGTTTAAAAAGTCTTTGTACACATTACATATATCGTATCTAGCCCAGTTACACTTAAGTAGTGAAACGGAAATTAAGTGTTAAGATCGACACTGAATTGCAACGTACTACTACGTGAAAGTCCAAGTAGTTTTGTTTACATTTCATGCATTCGTATGTCAGAATGGTTTAATCAAACGCTCAGCTGCCTCCATAAACCCCAATTGCGAAATGGCGGAATTGACAAAGACAGCCGCCATCTGGGGCCCGCTTCAGATTTTCAAATATTAATATCTAGAATTCAGATAAGCCAATTTTCAAACAACTTAGATAGTTATAATCTAATTGTTAAGATGAATACTTTTGATCAATAATGTATAACAAAGAATTGATCATTAGAGAGTTATAGATAAAAAACTTTTGGCCCCTCTTAGCCCCTAATTTGAAGGGTCAGCCCTATTTTTTTTATATCAAATGAAAGGTCTTGCAATATTGAATATTTTGTCTTCAATATGTTTTAACAAATTATGAACAGGAGTGAAGATATGAGACAAAATGCGTCAAATTTTGTGAGATATTTCTGAGACATTTTTTCGGCCCTACCGAACTTCGGTGCCTTTTGCGCTAGAAAGATTTGGAGACCCAATTACAACTCAACAAACCTTCCTCTATTTTCCCTAAAAATCTCAAGTCCATATCTTAAGTCGTTTCGGAGGAGTTTCCCGGACAAGCCGACCCTCTGAAAATCAGAAAATCGTCCATATCTCACGACCGGAAGTGAGATAATCAAAAAGGAAAAAAACCTATCAAGATCAATTGAATATCTTTCAGATCTGAAAGTTTGGTAGAAATCGGACGAGCCATCTCTGAGAAATCGCTTGCACAAAATCGGTTGGAAGAATAATAATAATAATAGGGAAAAAGAAACCGAACGAAAACAAGAAGGTCTTCCGTTGGAGACGGAAGACCTTAATAATAGGGAAAAAGAAACCGAACAATAACAAGAAGGTCTTCCGTTGGAGACGGAAGACCTTAACTAGTGCTAATTGTAACGGGGACCGTTACAGATGTTCCCCAAACGCTCCCCAACTCCCTTTTGGTGCCATATTCCCTATAAGCTTCATTAAATAGGACAAAATCTAATTGCATTTGAGACTTTAACAACGCCAAGTTCATTCAAATTCTAGCATTGCACGCGTGCGCATGTGAATGCATGTGCGTAATGACCATATCATCTTGTCTACACAATC
Organism: Saccostrea cuccullata; assembly: GCF_032062105.1. Classification (NCBI taxonomy): domain Eukaryota; kingdom Metazoa; phylum Mollusca; class Bivalvia; order Ostreida; family Ostreidae; genus Saccostrea; species Saccostrea cuccullata. The sequence continues at coordinate 23,488 of NW_026937068.1, forward strand.
TATACATTTTAATGCGTTCTCCTTGGCTTGAATTTGCTCCTTATGCTGTTCAATCTGATGATCCGTAATCTTCACCCTCCTCTTCATCTCAGCAATCTCATCCTGTGACTCGATGAGGTTCTGACTGTATGTCCTCTCGACATCTCTGAAAGTTTTGAACATTTTCTCCTGTTGCCTAATATTGGTGTCATCCACAGAAATCCTCTAAAAGTCAACAATCTGCATGCTATGAACTTTGTTATCCTCTGCGTAATTCCGAGTTAGATTGTTGTTCTCATAAGTGTAGCGGTTTTGTTCCTTTTCTATTTGGTTGACAATGTTCATCTTTTCCTGGGTCTCCTCTCTGTAACTCTGTTCTAGGTTATTCATATAAATGTTATCTAGTTTCTTGGATATATCTGACTCCCTCATCAAACCAGTAATTTGATCTCTAGGAGTTCCTCTCTGCTGCTCTACATCTGAGTGAATATTTTCTCCAACTTGTTGAGTTTCAAATAAACCACTATACGGTTCAAATGTGTTTTCTATGAGTGCTACAATCTTGACATTGGTGCCGTGACGAAAGAGGAGAGATGACTTCTAAACTGAAGGCCGGAGAATCTTATGAATTATAGACAGTAATGCTTTTCTATTTACCATTTAATGCAATTATATTAATGACATTTACCGAACTATGACGTCATAGTACGATGACGTCATAGTTCGGTAAATGTCATTAATATAATTGCATTAAATGGTAAATAGAAAAGCATTACTGTCTATAATTCATAACATTCTCCGGCCCACCAAAGTGTCCATATTTCACAACATTAGTTCGGCAAAAGTCACTTACATAAACATGATTATATTGACAAAGGTAAATAAGAAAAGCACTATTGTCTATAATTCACAACATTCTCCGGCCCACCAAAGTGTCCATATTTCACAACAATACTAAATATTAAAGTATTTAATCCAAAAGTATTTAAAAAAACGCCCATTCAAGTGTATTTATAATTTTACTCATTTCACGTGCACGCACGTGCATACATAAGCATGGTGACTATACCTTCTTGTAGAAGTCCATTACATCTATCTATGATCTAAATCCCACCCCGTTTGGTTGAAAACCAAGGGAGTTATAGCTGTTTAAAGTTTCAGCCAATCAGATTGCAGCGCACGTACACGTACGTGTATGCATGTGCATGGTGACCATACCTTCTTGTAGAAGTCCATTATATCTATCTATGTTCCAAATCCCATCCTGTTTGGTTGAAAACCAAGGGAGTTATAGCTATTTAAAGTTTAAGCCAATCAGATTGCAGCGCACGTGCATGCACGTGTTTTCATGATAATTGTTATACATCATGTTGTAGGAAATCATAATGCATGGCTATGTTCAAAATTTCAAAGGATTTCGTCAAAAAACAAGAAAGATATTGAGACTTTAGTTTCAGCCAATCAGAGCAAAGCGCACGTGCATGCGCGTGAGATCTTGCTATTTTGCCCATGTCATATTGTCTAAGCAACTAATATATCCTTATATTATGAGTTTCAAAGCATTTCATCAAAAATGTAAAAAGTTATGCCCATATCAATTAAATTGGTCATTTCACGTGTTGCACGTGCACGCTCTTGCAAGCACGTGCGCGCAAAATGACCTTCGTTCCGCAAATCTACATCACATGTCTACTGACCCTAAAAAGGTTTTACCTAAGTCGGATGTGTAGTTTACAAGATCACTCCCGGACAAAAAAGTACCCAGGAAGAAGAAGAAGAAGAAGAAAAATAATAATAACTAGGGCTAATTGTAACGGGAACCGTTACAGATGTTCCCCAAACGCTCCCCAACTCCCTTTTGGTGCCTTATTCCCTGTAAGCTTCATTAAATAAGACAAACGCGATACATTTAAGACTTTAACAAAGTTTTACCAGAAGTATTCAATTTCAGCATTGCACGCATGCGCATTTGAATGCATGTGCGTAATGACCATATCATCTTGTCTACACTATTGATATATTCTAATATACTAAATATTAAAGCATTTAATCCAAAAATATGTTTAATCTAGTGTATTTGGAATTTTACTCATTTCACGTGCACGCACGTGCATACATGTGCATGATGACCATTCCCTGTTGTAGGAGTCTATAATATCTATCTATGTTCTGAATCCCATCCTGTTTGGTTGAAAACCAAGGGAGTTATAGCCTTTTAAAGTTTCAGCCAATCAGATTGCAGCGCACGTGTATGCGCGTGATTTGATGAAAATTATTATATATCATATTGTAGGATATCCCAAAGCATGCCTATGTTTTAAATTTCAAAGCATTTCGTCAAAAAACAAAAAAGATATTGAGATTTTTGTTTCAGCCAATCAGAGTGAAGCGCACGTTCATGCACGTGCAAACATGTTCATGATGACCATACCTTCTTCTAGGAGTCCATTTTGTTTGTCTATATTCTAAATCCCATGCTGTTAGGTTGAAAAACAAGGGAGTTATAGCCATTTAAAGTTTCAGCCAATCAGATTGCAGCGCACGTGCATGCGCGTGATTTGATGAAAATTCTTATATACCATATTGTAGGATATCCTAAAGTATGCCTATGTTTTAAATTTCAAAGCATTTCGTCAAAAAACAGAGAAGATACTGAGATTTTTGTTTCAGCCAATCAGATCAAAGCGCACGTGCATGCGCGTGAGTTCGTGCTAATTTGACAGTGTCACATTATCTACATTATTAATATATCTTTATATAATGAGTTTCAATCATTTCATTAAAAAATGTAAAAGTTATAGCTATATTAAGTATATCAGTCATTTCACTCATATCACGCGCACGCACGTGCATGCGTATGCGCGCAAAATGACCTTCGTTCCGCACACCTACACTACACACCTATTAACCCTAAAAAGGTTTTAGCTTAGTTGGGTGAACAGTTCCTGAGAACACTCGCGGACAAAAAAGTACCGGAGAACAAAGAAGAAAAAAAAGAATAATAATAATAATAATAATAATAATAATAAGAAACCGAGTAAAAACAATATGTTCCCAAACTCCGTTTGGGGAACATAACTAGGGCTAATTGTAACGGGAACCGTTACAGATGTTCCCCAAACGCTCCCCAACTCCCTTTTGTGCCATATTCCGTGTAAGCTTCATTAAATAAGACAAACGCGATACATTTAAGATTTTAACAGTTTTCCAAGAGGTAATCAATTTCAGCATTGCACGCATGCGCATTTGAATGCATGCGCGTAATGACCATATCATCTTGTCTACACTAATCATATATTTTAATATACTAAATATTACAGCATTTAATCCAAAAATATGTTTAATCTAGTGTATTTGTAATTTTACTCATTTCACGTGCACGCACGTGCATGCATGTGCATTATGACCATACCCTTTTGTAGGAGTCTATAATGTCTATCTAAGTTCTTAATCCCATGCTGTTTGGTTGAAAACCAAGGGAGTTATAGCCATTTAAAGTTTAAGCCAATCAGATTGCAGCGCACGTGCATGCGCGTGATTTGATGAAAATTATTATATATCATATTGTAGGATATCCTAAAGCATGTCTATATTTTAAATTTCAAAGCATTTCGTCAAAAAACAAAAGATATTGAGAATTTTGTTTCAGCCAATCAGAGCGAAGCGCACGTTCATGCACGTGCAAGCATGCTCATGATGACCATACCTTCTTGTAGGAGTCCATTACGTCTGTCTATGTTCTAAATCCCATGCTGTTTGGTTGAAAAACAAGGGAGTTATAGCCATTTAAAGTTTTAGCCAATCAGATTGCAGCGCACGTGCATGCGCGTAATTTCATGACAATTTCTATATATCATATTGTAGAACATCCTAAAGTATGCCTATGTTTTAAATTTCACAGTATTTCGTCAAAAAACAGAAAAGATATTGAGATTTTTGTTTCAGCCAATCAGAGCGAAGCGCACGTGCATGCGCGTGAGTTCGTGCTAATTTGACAGTGTCACATTATCTACACTATTAATATATCTTTAAATAATAAGTTTCAAATCATTTCATTAAAAAATGTAAAAGTTGTAGCTATATTAAGTATACAAGTCATTTCACGTGTTGCACGCGCACGCACGTGCATGTGTATGCGCGCAAAATGACCTTCGTTCCGCACACCTACACTACACACCCATTAACCCTAAAAAGGTTTTAGGTCAGTTGGGTGAACAGTTTCTGAGAACACTCGCGGACAAAAAAGTACCGGAGAACAAATAAGAAAAAAAATAATAATAACTAGAGCCGAGCTCGTTGCAAAGCAACGAGTAGGTCTTCCGTCCTGTTTGAATGAAAGTTAAGTTTCGTTTAAAAAAAAGTAATGAATTCCAAAAGTGGTTTAATCCTCCAAATCTATGTTAGTTATTGCAATATGATGCCCATTTTAGCAACTTCCAGTTTGACCGGAAGTACAGTCAACGGATGAAAAATTAAGAGTTAAGCTTCCAGTGACATATGATATCCCAAAACCTGTCACGAACAGCAAAAATATGCAATTTTTACTACTTCCGGTCAAACCGGAAGTGACGTCTCTGAATGTATTTTAATGACTTCATTAGATTAAGCTTGACATGTTGAACAACTTTGCTTCTTTGATGTGTTACAAAATCTCAATACTTTTTGAGATATAAAGAAAAATCTTTCGTCCCCTCTAGGCCCTTAATTTTAGGGGCCATCCCTTTTTTCGAGATATCAGTTGAAAGATCTTGAGATTCTACACTTATTTTGTTCTATATCTTTTAACAAAATATTTCCAGGTAAAGAGATATTGACAAAAGGTGTCAAAAATTTTGAAATTCGCGATAGGACTTTTTTCGGGCCACAGCGAGCGCCGACGTGCAGCATTTCCGTTAAATATGAAATACAATCTACAAATCTACAGACATAGGTCTACTATACCTGAAAGTATTACGTGTCTATCAAAAACCGTTGAGAAATCGTGCGGACAGAATGACCCTTTAAAAAACATTAAAGTGCTAATAACTCAAAACGAAAAAAAAACGCATATGGTTCAAGTGTTGTAACATTAGTCCGGAAAGTTTCATGGAAATCCATCGAGCCGTTTTCGAGATACTGCGTGCACAAAATCGGTAAGAAAAAAAACAATAATAATAACTAGATCCGTTTTCAGGAAAATTTTAATGAAAATAGAAATTCTACTTTGTTGTAATTTTGTTCTAATTTTTGAACTCAGTCTATTTGAATCCACTTTTTAAATATATGTACCAAATTTGATAATTTCATGACATTAATTAAAATAAAGTTATGCCAAAATAAAGTCTACGAACTTTTTGAATGACCCTCCTACATATTGGTCTATAATTTAGCTTTTTTTAAAATTCTAAAATGCTGACAAATTAGTAAGTTAAATGTGCACATTCATTGTCTTCTCCTTGTTGTAAACTGAAACAGATCATTCTAAGTACTAGTATAACAAGCAATTGTACAGTTCTATGTCACTGTATATGTATATTATTCAAAGGAAGTTTTTAACCTGTAAGGAGAAAGGAGAGACATTTAATGAAATTGATATTTGGATAAGTGAATAAAATATTTCTTATTATTAATGGACTTCTACGAGGAGCGCTGACTTTTACAGTTGACGCTTACTTTTACACTAGGGCTATGTACGGTAGCTCCCTTACGATATAAATATTTAGCTCAACATTTAATTAAACGGAAATAACGGTTATTTCAATGCACATATAAGTTGTCCTTGAAGAAAACGACAATGACCCTACCCTCAGCTCCCGGACTTCACAAGTTAGTGCCCCTAACACCTTACCTATGACCACTAGAAAAGTTTTCTTATGCATTATCAATCCTGTACTTCCGTACATGATACAAGTTTAAATGTCCAAGTAAACGTCATGCAACTGTAGAAATCAGTGCTTCTCGTAAAAGTCCATTATGCAATCTAATTCCAAAGTAACTTTAAAAGTGTTTGGCATACTGTAAGCCTGTAGAATAAACTGTCAGTAGAATCTAAAACATAGTTGTTGGAATGGTTCTGTATGAATAAAAAGATGAATTTCCTCGGTCTTGGACTGGATTTCAGCTTGTTTATTTATGACTGTGCGTTCAATACGATATCTAATCACTTTCAATTTAAAGGGTCGGAAATATTAATACATTCATAACTACCGTATAGCATGTATTTTTCACGTGCTGCTAATTTGTACTAATTTTTAGAGTTTTATAAATCCGTAAAATTTAAACGCGTTATATATCAAGGAAGTAAAAAAACGCCTCGTCTACATTTTAACATCGTATTATGAGAGTATTTTAATGTTATTACTGTCACTGTTCCGAGTACGGGGAGGGGGGGTATAGAATTAGTACCGAAAACCGTTGGTATTTTTGAGGAATTTAACCTTAAAGGTACTTGGACACAGATTTTAAGTTAATATTTTCTCATTTTTTTCTGTATAATATCACGTATTATTATTTTAATAGCATTTGACATCAAAAATAATTAGAAATCTTGTTTCATTTAAAAGTTATTAAAACTTTAATTTTTTTGGCGGGTTTGTTTGAGACATCCTAGCGCTTTCACAAATTTTAATTTTATTCTTAATCCGTAGAAAAAGTGGCAATTTTGATGTGTTTTAATGAAAAATATTAAAATTAATATTTTATTCAGAGTAGAAATGTAAGAAAGAAAAACAACTTCACAGAGTAGAAATGTAAGAAAGAAAAACAACTTCACAAGTATCGTCATTCCGAACTAACAGTTGCGTACAGAGTTTAACAAATCGAGCACACTCGTGTTATGTACACAGCGTTTGTATCAACAGGGCTCGAGTTCTGTTATTGTTTATTTTTAGAATTCACCAGGTGCGTTCAATCGTCACAGTCTGCTTAGCACAACCTCACGGACTGACAATATTTTGTGTGTTTGTTTTGCTTTCGAACGTGTCTACTTTGAATTTTCTGGATTATAGTATTAATATTTTTCATTTATACAAAACGAGATTGCCACTTTTCCTAAGGATTAAGAATAAAATTAAATTTGTGAGAGTGCAAGGATATGTCAATCAAACCCGTTGAAAAGTTTGAAATTTAATATCGTTTCAACGAAATAAGATTTTTAATTAAAGCCGCTTAGTCCGAAACAGGCACATACTATCTTACACTACAAAAGTACGTCATTACATAGATAATATATAAAAATAAAGTATACGATTGATTTCATAGTTTATTACATCAGTCCTTACATGGAAAACGTAGATCAAAAACCTTATTGACAAACAAAAGTTTCTAGCAGGAAGTTAAGATCGTTGTGAAGTCAATTTTTGTAAAAAATAAATTTATCGGTTATATCCAATAATGATAATAATCCGAACTCGAGTATTTTTTCATTAGAAGAAGCCTAATTCATAAAAATGCTCGGGTTTGTTCTTCACGAGATATACATGTAAGCGATAAATGAAATTTGTCGAAGGTGATTTACCACAAGATATCAACAAAGGATTTTTTCTTGTGTGACCTAACAAAATTTTTTTTTAACTTTTGAATTTTGATATCTTTTAAAAGAAAAAGACTTTGGGGATATAATTTACCAAAAGTTGATACAATTTATGGACAATTATTTTTATAGAAGAAAAAGGAAAATAATTTTTAGCAAAAATAATCGGATCAAGCGGCTTTAATGATTGTGTGAAATTATACCTATCAAAATATATGTCATAATATAATAAAGAAAATAAGATCTTCAAATCTGTGTCCAAGTACATTTAACGGCTTGCACGAACTGTAAACATTGTCAATTACCCGGTTACTTATAGGAACGCATAATTTCTGACAATGGCTTAATTATTGTAGACTGGAATCTTCAAATTATATCCATTTTTGATCGTTAATTTCTTCTTTTTAATTTGCTTTCTATATAAACTTCGACATTTTCAACATTGTAATCTGCGTCCCATGTAAATCTTTGAAACTTGATCATGATAGTTTAAGTTGTCTCTTTCTGTTTCGTTTAAAATCAAGATGGGTACACGGTGCGCAACAATAATTATTCAAGACAACGGGAATAAATGCAGGGCATGTGATATACAATGTATTTAAATGAATATATAAACATATCATCATTTAATAAATCGACACTCGTTATCATGGAACAATTTTATTCTGAATTTTACCTGGTTCGTCCAGACACATTTAAAACATGTATTTGTATGTTAAGGCATTCAAATTGATAAATTTCACCTCCGATGATTTCAATTTTTACGGACATGCTTAATTTGTAAAGTTTTAAAGCGTGAAAAAATTAAATCACCCTGTTTCAACCGAAATTCGTAAAATTATCCGTTATACGGGTATGACTTTATTTTAGTCAAATCACACATTCAATTTTTAATTTGATATTTACAAGCTTCAATATTAGCATCTTTTACAAGTACAAGTCTATGACGTCATTTCTGTCAGTACAGCGCTATAATGGTGGTTTTAATTGTACATTCAAATAATGACAAGATAAGTTACAAATTGATTTAAATTTACAATATTTAAGAAAAATGATTGCAGGTTAGAACAAATGAAAAAGAAAATTGTTTTTTTTTTCTCCAAGATTCATTTGCACAGTTTTAACATGACGTCATAGCTGAATTCTTGAAGCTGTGCATAAGATGAGATACCTTAAGGAGTCATTAATAAGCTAGCTTTGCAGTTAACATCAAGATTTTTCTAACTACTTTAAGTTTCTTATTGTCTTAAAGAATTATATGGACAAACTTGTAAAAGAGAACAAAATAAGTTTAGACTATCATCACTTTACTTTTATAACGAACGCAAGTAGTTTGTCGTACATGAAATTGAAATTCAATCTGCGACAAATGCAATGGTAAAAGGCATATCCAATTTACCTGTACATTTTTCAAGACAATTGTCTGCAAATGAAATGATACAGGTCTATCAATTTAAAGGTAAACGCCTAATCTTTATTTTCATCTTAAGTTCTTTTATATGTACATATATTCCTTTGTAAAATATTGTTCTATCGTACAGAATATAGTTTAACTACATACTTTCTTTTCCGGATTTTTATTCTCATAAGTAAACTTCAAGATTTTGATCAGTAGATAAAATTATCCTGGAAAGAAAAAAATCTAAAAACTTTTTTTACATACACACACTCTGTCTCACTCATTGTACATGTTAAAAATAAAATCCCAGGGTCTTTAAAAATATTTTATTCAAAGGGAAAACCTTCTTCTAGGTTAAAAGTTTAAGAATCACAGCATCATGGTAGCTATAATATGTTGGAAGCTTCGAGACCTCTACCTGTATGTGTCCAGACACATATACGTGGTCTAATATAGTACCCCTTTCTGTAGTGCAAAAATTAAAAACTTGTCTAAAACCAAGGTTACTCATGAATGTTTGAATGGGACCTCCAGATTTCGCATCTTCATTAAAATCTCCATGAAAAATGATATGTTTGTTGCATTTTCTGTAGAATTCAATGATGTTTTGGAGGCGATCAAGAAATTGGGGAACACTTAGAGTATTTGGTCGATAAATGGTAACAATTAAGACATCATGTTTAATCATTGTCACTGCAATTCCTTCAACATTTCTGACGGGAAGAGAACTAACTATCTTCTGAATTTCATTATCTTTGGTATACAGTGCTACTCCCCCACCCCTTGCAAGGCGGTGTTTTTGTGTTTGATCGTTAGTGTTGTCATATAGATCTTCTCTCGCTTTGTGATGAAATCTGTAGTCTTCAATATCGAAATAGGCTGTATTTTGTTCTGATCGTAGCCAAGTTTCTGTCAAGCAGATGATTTCCGCATCTCTGAATCGGATATCATGTTCAAAATCCGGAACGTGGCCTTGTAAACTCTGAATGTTGTGCAGAATAATTGTGTTGCACTCTGATGAGTTCAAGGGATATGCTTGAAGATGTAATTTTGTCATTTCACCCAAGGCTGTTTTCACTCCTGAATCAGCATATATTTTTTTAAGTAACCCGTTTTCATTCTCGGTTTCTATAAATAACCCTAGCTGAGATGTCACTCTTGACAAGGCAACATAGGCTTGTCCTGGTGAAAACGTACGATCTAAATTCACAACTACTTTTTCCACAGTCATTCCCTGTACTTTATGAGCTGTGCAGGCCCATGCTAACCGCAAAGGAAACTGATGCCTTATGACTGTTCTCGGTTTCTTTTCGATCATCTCTTCTTGAACCCTTTCAATTAAAACAACATTTCCCTTCTGCGTTTTTCTCCCTGATTGTTTTCCAACATTCTTGTTGTCAAATATCACTCCAATACCTACAACATTCGATGTGTTTTCACCATACTGGAAATGTGTTATATATCCCACAACACCATTCACAAGCCCATCTTTTACATCACAATTTCTTGTAAGCATTACCCTTGCGTTTACAGCAAGTAGCAAAGAACTTCCAAGACTGTCAGTTTTTGATCCTTTGAGTGGTTTCTCTCTCAATGTAAGTTTTCCTGTTGTCGCATTTTTTTGATAGTCCTGTGCATCAATTTCCACAAGATCTTCACATGATTTCCTTATCATTGTTACATTGTAACTATTTACTTCTTCATTTGTAGAGAACACATGCAGAACGTCTTCGGGTCCTTCTCTGATACAATTAGATATGATCAACTGTGTTTCATTCTCTATAGCCTGATCAGATTCCCTAATTCGCAAATTATTCAAAGCAGTTGCAAACGGTACATCTTCACGTTGCCTCATAATTTCACTTAGTTCAATGACTTTGAAGAAATCCCTCCAAAAGTCTACTGGATATGAAGTGTTCTCTTTGTATAATCTCTCATCTTTGCGTTGCTTCACAGGAGGGAGTTGATAAAAGTCGCCAACTGCAATTACACTCACACCACCAAATGGCTGTTTACACTTCTTTATTTGTACTAGTCTCTCGTGAATGTAGAAAAGAAGTTTTTTGTAGACCATTGATACTTCATCTATCACAAGAATCTGCAAATCTCTCAGTTGCACTCTTAACTCACTTAGACTCTGTTCTTTCAATGGTTGGTATGGCAATGGCAAATATTTTGTCAAGGCAAATACGTGATGTAAAGTGCTTCCACCTATATTGAATGCAGCTGTTCCTGTGAAAGCTGTAAGAAGTACTGGTACACCATCTGGCGAGAATAGGCTTGGAGCAAATAATCTGGATGCCTCATAATGTATTGCCTTGACAACATGACTTTTTCCTGTACCTGCACCTCCTGTTATAAAAATGTGCAGTGGATCTGGCTTCTCTCCAGCGATTTTTGCTACACACCAGTTTCTAACGTGATAAAATATATCCTTCTGTCTTTCATTTAAATTTTGCAAGACCGGTAGGATATCTTCCCTTGAATGACAATTCTGCTGAATATGATACAGCACATCGGAATTTGTCTCATTTTGCATGTCAGGTATTTCTTCTGCAACATTTTCAAGTAAGCTATCAACTTTATCTTTCTCGACAGCACATTCATCTCTCATCATTTCTGTTTCTGGACAGAGATTTGCCCATGCGTCTTCAGGTTCACCAATATTTTCGAACGTCTCCATAGCCACTGCTATCACTTCTTCATTTGCTGCATACCGAGCATGATTCATGTCCACGAGTGATTTAACCGACTGGACCCTTTGATTACCTTTTATTTTTATGTGCCCATTTGCATAAAACTCTTCGTACAAATCAAACCCTGGTGGTTTCAGCTGTGCTTCATTCCAATGTGGTAAGAAAAGCTGGAGTAGCGACTGGTAATATTTCTCAGATGTCTTATCTGCATTGAATCTTGGATACCTAATTATAGCTGGCATTGTACGTGTTCTTTTCTGGATATATCCCTTTGCGTTTTGCAGCTCAAACACATTTTTGTTCTCATTTTTCGGAACCTGGGACTTTGCTAAGACTCTGAATTCAGAACAGAATTCTGCCAAACACATTTTGTGAAAAAGTATTTTGTTTGGTCGATTTTCGTACCTCTCTATTATATTTGTCATCCAAATGTCATTGTCATCTTCATCCACATCCTCGTTATCGTCATGACTTTCTCTTTTTTGCCTTTTGAGCTGAGAGAGTGGTTTACTTAATCGAGTAGGATTTTCTCCAACAGGCACGAAAACTACTTTTCTTGAACATTCTTTCATTTTTAAATTGCAAACACGGTATACTGCCTCTTGCACGCTGACTTCTCTGTGATGTAAATAAGCAGATCCGATTCTCTTTAAAGTTTGATGTGCATCAAGATTTCCTTCTTCTGCCTCTATCTTTGTTTGCTTGAGTAGCATACCCATTTCCCTTTCAGACTTGGAAATGTACGAGATTATGTATACAATGCAACTGAAAGGATCTAACACAAACTGAATATCCATATTAGCATCCCAACATTTCAAGAGGCATGGGTTATACTGATTAATCCAAAGTTCACTGGGATTTCTTTTTAGAATAATGGATTTTTTTTTCGCCAATATGTTGTATGCTTCTTCATACATTTCCTGAGTCAAAGAAATTTTACAGAAAATTTCCTCAGTAGATTTTAACTCATTTGACTCATTTTGTACTTCATTCCAAACAGCCATTAATATGTCTTTCGCTCGGGATTTGCCTATATTTGATAGCTTTGTCTGTTCAGGGTTCTCCTTCTTGTCATCTTCGTCACATGGTGAGCTAATGAACGTGCACCGAGAAGGTGGTCTTGGATAGTTAAATCTACATTCTGTTCCTTTCTTTCTGCACGATTTTGAGTGTTTCTTACTGTGTTGTTGTACTGCTAGGACTGTGTTTCGCAAGACGGGGTCATCTTTCTCTGAAGGCACTTCACACGTTACGTGCTTATCGATGAAATCACAAACAGCTTTCTCTCCATGTTCTTCAAGTCTAGGTGCATTTTCAACCCAGTATAAACAGTGCATGTGGGGTGATCCCCTCTGTTGGAATTCGACTCTTTGAAAATAATCAACAATTTTTCCAATTGGAATCGATGGAGAACAAACAACATCTCTATGGAAGACATGGAATCTGTGTTCAAACATCCTTGCAACTGTTACTGGGTTACTCCTTAATGTTTCGTTCTTTTCTGACCAGTCCAGTGTATTTGGATCTCTATTATCATTCTGTTGCTTCAAAATTGTTCTAATTGCATCATTCCATCTATGCTCTGCAGCAGAAAAAGAGCAAAACCATGTAGGTATTCCTAACTGGCGGAGCATAGCAAAGAGATCCTTCTGTGCACAAGACCAGTATGCTGGTGTTCCACGAATTGGTTGCATGAACCTTAGTGCTTCATCCTTCTGTAGTAACGTACGGAGTATTTCTGGATCTTGTACCATGTCTGACGTAACCAACTTCCCCGTCCCAAATTTTGAAACAGACTTTCTAATAGAAATTTGAGTTTTCTCTATAACTTGATTTAATTCTGACATATACTGACTAAAGAAGATGTAATTGCTATCTTTCGCAAATCTATCATCCGCATTCATGAGTCTGTTGTTGAAATATCTAGCTAATGTAATTCTTGTTGCTCTCTCCTCATTCCATGAAAATTTTCCAGTTGGGAAGTGACAGGGAAATGTTTTAGCTTCATTGCCTGGTTCTTGTAACATTCGAACTGGGTTTTTACCTTCACCGGGTGCAATATTGTAAATATCATCAAAATAATGGTCAAGAACTTCTTGTGCAATATCAACAGGTTGTAGGCAAGTATCAATAGCAACCTGTTGAATTTCATCACTCTCATCGTCTGCTGCCTTCTCTTGTTCCTGTCCCTCATCTTTGAAGTCCTCATCATCTGTGTAGTCTTTTCCCCAGTCTGTATCTATTCTTACAGTTTTGTACCACTGATTGTTTTTCTTTAAGTAATTTAAAGCTGTAAAAACATGGTTTGGGTTTACAAACTGGTACTCAAAATAACCACGATAATTTAACTTTCTTTTCAGTTTCACTCTCAACAACAAATCATCTCCATGCTTAAGTGGTAAGCTTGCAGCCCTTTTCATATCCGATGGCACACACACAACAGGCCCATGTATATTTCTCTGGCCACCCTGTGGAAGAGCCATGACCTTCATAAATGGGATGTGTAAGGCAATAAGATGTTGTTCTAAACTGTTTAAGTCTTTAAGTTCCCTTGGAATATCTTCCAAAAACATATTATTGACGGTTGCCTCTGCTGGGATGTTGCCACTCAGAATCTTTCTATGACATGTATAACATATCCATAGGGTAGACTTCGAGCAATCTTCTGAGCAAGATTCTGTGCATTGGTGCAAACAATTTTCCTGAATACACAAGTCTGCAATATGTGCAGCAAGTTCACTCTTTTGATATATCCGTCGATCACATTTCTGAACCTGATTAACAAATAACAATCGATTGCAGCAGCAGCATGTAAAATCGATGCCTTTGAATGTGTTTTCCTTAAATAATTCCAATACCTCTTCTTCCTTTTGCAACTTTGCTCGCCTTGCAGTTCTTTGCAAATTGACTGTCTTTTTCTTCATTTTTTTAGCATCAGAACTGGCGTTATATGATTTTTTACTGCGTGCCTTGGCATTTGATCTGAATGCAACATCAACTGAGTATCTGTTTGCCCTTGATGCAAGAACCCTTTTCCTGAAAGTCTCATTTGCTCTATATCTCTTTGTTCCAGCACTATTAACTTTATTCCTGTATTCCTCATTAGAACGGTGCTTTTCTAGCGCTCTACGTTTCACATCCATCCTATGTTGTTCATCATTTTTGTATTTTTCAGTGCTCCATTTTTTGACTTGTTTTCTGTGTTCTTCGTCAATTTCGTATTTTTTGATACTCTTCCTTTTGGCCTCATTTCTGAATGTAGCGTCTGTACTGTACTTTTTCACGCTTCTCCTTTTCACGTCCTCTTTATGTTTATCATCTGACTTATATTTCATGATGCTTCTGGTCTTTATATTCTCTCGATGCACATTGTCAGTCTTGTACTTTTGAGTACTTCTCATCTTCACATTTTCTTTATGGGCTTTATTTGTTGCATATTTTTTTACACTTGCCTGCTTCTTCTTTTCTCTGTTTTCCACATTGCCTTCATAAATATTCTTACATCTTGATTTAGTTTTGCTATTATACAAAGGGTCATTCCTATATCTCTCTTTATTCCGTGTTTTCACGAGAGTTTGAAATTCGTTATCCTCTTTGTACTTCCTATATGCAATATTTAATTTTTTATTTCTGAATTCCAAGTCTTCACGATATTTTCTTCTTAAGGACTGTCTTCGTGTACTGGCAGCACTGTCTTTCTTAATCATCTTCGAAGGATCGATTCTTTTGGTTTGCATTCTTTCACGGTTTTGCCTTTTCTTCATATAATTCAGATCAAAGGAACTGGATTGCAATACAGGTGTATTAACCGTTTCTAATTCTCGTCCACAAACATCAAGAGCAACATCATAATGATTTTGGTGATTATGACACAAGTAAATAGCACCTAATCTCCTTTCTGTCAGGCTAACACCAACTCTCTCTGCTGAAAACTTTAACCAACGATTGTTAGAAAATGTGTAGATATCAACACCTAGTAAGTGAGACATGGCTTCAATTTCTACTTCAGTTGCCCATGTTCCAGTGTTTTCCATTGACGACAATAAGACATGATCTTTAACAGATCTTACACCAGCTCTTAAAAATGACTGGAAATAGTCTTCATTTTCAAGCAGATGTTTACATACTGCATTGCGTAGGTCATAATGATAATCCTCTGAATTTGTTAAACTAAAGGACACTGCCCTAAAAAAACAATTGCCATCTCCAGAAATTTTATGCTCTTCACAAGGTTTTCCCAATTCCTTTTCAAATGGCTGATTTTCAAGAGGGAAACCAAAACACAAGAAGGGAATATTTAAATTGTCACATATTTCTCTCTTTGTGTCAGAAATAAGAGGAACAAAATTGAACTGCTCATCTTCACTTGAGACAAAAATTAAATCATCATGTTCGATTCCTGCATCAGAACCTGTAATTTGTGATGGAAATGAATTCCTGGATGATTCATCAGAAGGAAGTGTTCCAGAACCGATATCCTCTTGTTTTTGTTCAAATTGAGATCTGGTCTCTGAAACACAATTCATTTTGCAATGAACTCCAGTCAAATTACATTCAACATTTCTAATATATCCCATGGATCTAGCTAGAGCCTGTAAATATAGGCATACTTCATCTGTATTGGCAAACAGTACTCGCGTGCTCTTGCCACTTACACTTAATAATCCTTCAGAAGACCTGGAATGTGAATCAAATGTAAAGAAACCATCTTCTGTTTTCCCAATTAGTAATGTGTTTCCCCCAAAGCAAACAAAGCATCCATCAGTACCTGTAACAGCAAGTTGTACTGCTTCCTTCAAACAATATACTCCAAAATCAGAATAGTCAAAACCTTCTTCTGACAAAATGACACTTGTTAATGTTCTCTGCGTTTTAAAATCATATGATCGATCAAAGCATTCAAATAGCTGGGGTAAATCTTCTACAAGCAAGTATCTATTAGTAATTGATGAACTTCTTTGAAGATAAGTATACAATTCATCACCAGTTACCAAAATCTTGTTCATGTCCATTGTTTTCCAATACTTGCTACTTTTTGCTTTGTGATAAGATAATCCAGCTAGACAATTTGCCACACACTGAGATCCAGCATTAGCTCCAAACATTGGATCGCCTTGATGAAAAGAACCCTGCACATAAATAAGACACTTTGATTTTGATTCCCCACTTGCCTTTTGCTCTTCATTATCATTAAGCGTATCGAATGATGTGATTTGTTCAGATGAAACATTTTCGTTCTCCATTTTCGGTTTCTTACTCTTAAAAGTATCCACACCTTTACCCTTTTGCCAGTCACATAAGTTATATAGATTCTCATTCATTTTCTTGTCATATGTACATTGCTTCTCAAATAGCTCACTTTCAAGCCTTTCAAATATGTTTTGTCTGATCATATTCTTTTCTCTTTCATATAAATTTCTTTGTGTATTATGAGTATTTTCCAATTTCTCTTGTTTTTCACATTTGTCCATTACAATTTCATTATTTTGTCTTTCACACATAACATCTTGTTTCTCTGACTTGATATTCCCTTTAAGAACTGTAAAATTTCCATTTGAGACACGTTCATATTTCATTTCTTTGATACCGTCTTTAATACTTTCTTTGATACTGTCTTTAATACACTCTTTGATACTGTCTTTATAGCCCACATCTTTTTTTAGTGTACTGCTGGTCTCCTCCATCCTGGAGGTATCCAGCTGTGTCTGACCTGCTGGGCTAGGCTTAATGCCATCATCGTGCCCAGGTACTCTCGCTGGAGTACAAACCCACGCTGGGGAGTCAGGGGACAGTGCCAACGCCCCGTTTTGGGCATTCAGACGACTTCCCCGAGGAGGTGACAACCTCGGGGCATTTGAGTGCATTTTCACTCGAGGTGAGGCCTGCACCCTGGCCAGGGGTTTTTCCTCATAAGGCGGCAACCCCATAGAGCCTTGCCCCGGAAGATTACCGGGAGGAGCTGACACAGCTCCATCCAGTGTTCCGCAAGGAACAAAGGAATCTGCCACAGGCTCATCAGATAAAACTTCCTTGGACGACTGACACTTCTCCTGTCTTTTCTGCCTTTTCCGTAATTTGTCTTTCTCTCGACGTTCTCTGCCAACAATTTTTTTTCTCTTAGGCATCTATAATAAACAAAAAATTTGTAGTTATTGTTTCTAATAATAAATGTATTAAATAAGAAAGGAAATTCAAAGCCACATTTTACAATATATATAGATTCCTAATTATATGCGAGGAATTATTTATTGCATAATTTCATGAGAAGCATCAATTGTGAAATAAAATTATGCGCTTTTATTTTTTTGTGCTAAAATCCATGTAAAATTCTCTTGATCAACCGTCCTTTTGCGAATAATAATTCTTGTGATTTGAAGAGCCGTTTAGCGATAAAAAGTAATCTCGAAAAATTAGGAATTTACAGAAAAGTGCATGACTAATGCCATTAAGATGCTATAACAAAAGTATTTGTACACAAATCTTTCAAAATGATATCATGGTAAATTTTTTTTTTAATTGAACAAATCTTTCCACCAACGACATGATCATTGACTATGCGTTAAGCTCCGAAGCTTCATAATTATCTCAAATATAACTTTTAAAACAAGAGGCCCATGGGCCACATCGCTCACCTGAGAAGCTTTGACAATTCTGTCCTTTACTAGATTTACCCCTAGTAATACATATTGTGACCCCACCCTACCCAACTGATCTTTATTTAGACAATTTAAAATCTACACTTCCCCAGGATGCTTCCATATAAGTTTCAGCTTTTCTGGCCCAGTTGCTATTAAGAAGAAGATTTTCAAAGATTTCTCCTATATATTTCTATGCAAAACTTTGATTCCCAATTGTGGCCCCACCCAATCCCCAGGGGTCATGATTTGTATAATTTAAAATCTTCACTATCCCTGGATGCTTCCACATAAGTTTCAGCTTTTCTGGCACAGTGGTTCTTAAGAAGAAGATTTTCAAAGATTTGTCCTATATATATTTCTATGTAAAACTTTGATTCCCCATTGTGGCCCCGCCCAACCCCCGGGGGTCATGATTTGTATAATTTAAAATCTTCACTATCCCAGGATGCTTCCACATAAGTTTCAGCTTTTCTGGCACAGTGGTTCTTGAGAAGAAGATTTTCAAAGATTTTTCCTATATATTTCTATGTAAAACTTTGATTCCCCATTGTGGCCCCGCCCAATCCCCGGGGGTTATGATTTTAACAATTTAGAATCTACACTACACCAGGATGCTTCCACATAAGTTTCAGCTTTACCGGCCCAGTGGTTCTTGAGAAGAAGATTTTCAAAGATTTTTCCTATATATTTCTATGTAAAACTTTGATTCCCCATTGTGGCCCCGCCCAATCCCCAGGGGTTGATTTGAACAATTTAGAATCTACACTATCCAAAGATGCTTCCACATAAGTTTTCGCTTTTCTGGCACAATGGTTCTTGAGAAGAAAATTTTCAAAGATGTTTCCTATATATTTCTATGTAAACTTTGATTCCCCATTGTGGCCCCACCCAATCCTCGGGGGTCATGATTTGAACAATTTAGAATATACACTACCCCAGGATGTTTCCACATAAGTTTCAGCTTTTCAGGCACAGTGGTTCTTGAGAAGAAGATTTTCAAAGATTCTTCCTATATATTTCTTTGTAAAACTTTGATTCCCCATTGTGGCCCTGCCCAATCCCCAGGGGTTATGATTTGAACAATTTAGAATCTACACTACCCCAGGATGCTTCCACATAAGTTTCAGCTTTTCTGGCTCAGTGGTTCTTGAGAAGAAGATTTTCAAAGATGTTTCCTATATATTTCTATGTAAAACTTTGATTCCCCATTGTGGCCCCGCCCAATCCCCGGGGGTTATGATTTTAACAATTTAGAATCTACACTATCCAAAGATGCTTCTACATAAGTTTCAGCTTTTCAGACACAGTGGTTCTTGAGAAGAAGATTTTCAAAGATTTTTCCTATATATTTCTATGTAAAACTTTGATTCCCCATTGTGGCCCCGCCCAATCCCCAGGGGTTATGATTTGAACAATTTAGAATCTACACTACCTTAGGATGTTTCCACATAAGTTTCAGCTTTTCTGGCACAGTGGTTCTTGAGAAATAGATTTTCAAAGATTTTTCTAATATATATCTATGTTAAACTTTGATTCCCAATTGTGGCCCCGCCCAATCCTCGGGGGTTATAATTTGAACAATTTAGAATCTACATTACCCCAGGATGCTTCCACATAAGTTTCAGCTTTGCTGGCCAAGTGGTTCATGAGAAGATTTTTTAATGACCCCACCCTATTTTTGTCTTTTCTTGATTATCTCCCCTTGCGAGGGGATATGTCCCTTCATTTTAACAATTTAAATTCCCCTTTACCCAAGGATGCTTTGTACCAAGTTTGGTCAAAATTGGCCCAGTGGTTCTTGAGAAGAAGTCGAAAATGTGAAAAGTTTACGGACGGACAGACGGACGGATGGACGATGGACACAATGTGATCAGAAAAGCTCACTTGAGCCTTTGGCTCAGGTGAGCTAAAAATGACTCTACATAGCTAGGAAGTTATAATTAGTTACCTACTATTTCAGTTTTGACCCTCCCCCCTGGCAAAATGCATTAATAAAATTTCATGTCTATGAATGACATAACTGCAAATTCATATAATTTTTATAAGAGGCCATGCTAACTCATTTTTGTTTTTTTGGCTGGTGTATACATTTACGAAACTATTTAGCTTGAGATTTGGATAGGAATAGCAGATTAATATCAAATTAGGTATATATGCATATGTGGTTTTACCACAATAACTCATGCCCGGTCATACTAGCAAAATTAAATCTATTCTAATAGGCCCAAACAATTTTCAGTTCAGGGACAACAACCAAACATTTTCAGTTCAAGGGCCTTACTAACCACCAAATATTCCTTGATAAGCAAACAGTATTATCAGAGGTTATCATTTAGAGGGCATAAGCATATACATGTAGTAGCTATACTTCCTATAGTATAATATATATGCATAATAAATCGAAGAGGGAGCACAAGCCATTACCCCCTCCTTCCTCCTTTTTAAATGTAGTAAAATGGCATAACAGTTACAGTATTTACATGACTAATTAATACTTCACAGCATTATATGAAATGGTTTCCCTTTATATGCTTATGTAAATGTTCTATATCCTAATATTATACTTTAATGTAAATTACTTGAATCTGATTGGTCGAGAAACATTTGTTAAAAAAAAACTTTTGCCCGCTGAATAATGAAGCCACGCCCTCTAGCGTAGCAACAGTCAACAGTGCTTGATGACGTGTGATATTCCAAATAAAGTGCCAGTCCACAGCTTGATACGCCCGACAAATTACAATTATTTTTAACAGTTAATTAGAGTGAAAGAAAATCATGTCAGCCTTAATTTTAACATTTCCATAATTTCTCTACTCCTTTAAATATTTGTTAATCCATCTCCAGTGGTTTAGGCATTAAATTAATTATAACAAATATTGCATCATTCATAAATTTTTACTGGTTGTGCTAGATCTTGTCAAAAGCCCATTATATTAAACAATATCAAATTAGTCTTAACAACTTAATCTATACCAAATTAATTTTGAAAATAAAAGGCTAGCCATCAAATGATATATGCTATACAGTATAAACTGACCAACAGTTCTTCTAATTACCATAGCATACAGATAAGACTGTCGGATCAGAGATGGTCTAAAGCAGAAATGATTGAGACAGCTAACCTTCCTACATTGAACACATTAATATATCTTTAACTGGAAGCTTGTTTACTCATTACCCGAGAGATTATTTGATCTTCACTATTTACCATAAAACATTTTATTACGTATATGTTTATGTTTAAAACTTAAAACATAAATGATTTTTTTTAGATTTAATGTCAGACAAATTTTAAATGCAATTCTTATGAACATGCTGATTCCATCCCCATCCCCATGAAATTAGTTTTTAATTAGTTCATAATATCATACATCAGAATAGTTTAACATGCAAAATCAAATTAGTGTCAACTATTTTTCATCTAATTCATTTTAAAACTTAAGCTAGCCAACAAAATGAACAGCTATTTTTAATCAAACAGGCTAATCCATTTGCCCAATTCCCTGATTCTAAGTCTAATAGTGTTTTAGTTATGGGCCGGAAAGGACTTTTCCATATTTGGCTGTATCTTTTAAATTATAGGTCAGAGCGACCTACTTTTCTACGCGACACACCATCTACCAAAGATGTATCAGCTGACAAAGTTTGATAACTCTAGGCCTTATAGTATTAAAGTTATAAGCCGGACATGAGAAAAACTAACCGACGGACAGACAGATGGAAATGAAACCAATAACATAATACATAATATGTCCCGTCTTAAGACGGGCGTATAAAAATGGCAACTGCACAGAATTCATATTTATATATTGTTGTTTGCACATTTGCTGGAGGGATGGAGGATCAGGATTTGAATTGCCTTGAGTCTACATTATCTGACAATGCCACCATAACAAATTTTATTTGGTGTGGAAATATTTATAAAGCTCCTTCCTATCTATTTCTCTGTTAAAGATTGTAATGGGAGGTCCTACATGTACTTTGTACAAAGTTTAACATAAATCTTTACTCACTAAGGACACTTCACACTTCAGACAATTAACAAATTATGACTTTGTTGTTTTTCAAGATGTTTTCTAAATATTATGCATTATTTAAATTGTGGTTTACGGTGTCATCCATCCTCTTACATCATTTTATCTATATAGTTGCCAGGATAGTATTGGATGTGTCTTTAGTGATATAACCAATTGTAGCATTGCAGTTTTTGAGTAGCAATCTTTTATTATACATGTATATTATTATGTAAAACTTCATTGCAACCCCGGGCTAGACCTAGTCATGATTTGAACACATGTGAATTAACAATACATATCACAAAAGATGTTTGTAAAAGACATTTGTCCCCCTACCCCAAAAATTGGAATTTTCCGAAGTCCAAAAGGAAATAACTCTGTCAAAAAGGGTGCAATCATACCCAAAACATAACTTGGCCTAGATATTCATATAACTAATCTGTATACTAAATTACATTTCAATATGTGCAATCTCTCCAAAGAAAATGATTGGAAACTGCAAATAATTAGATTTATTCTAAGTCCAAGGGGCATAACTCTGTCAAAAATGGTGTGATCATACCCAAAACAGAACTTGACCTAGATATTCATGTGATTAATCTGTATACTAAATTTCATTTCAATATGTGCTACTTCTCCAAAGAAAATGAACAGAGACAGCAAAGAATTGGAATTTTTCTAAGTCCATGGGGCATACTCTGTCAATTATCATGCAATCCTACCCAAACATAACTTGACATAGATATTCTTCAGCATAATGTAAAACTTGGGTCAACCGTTTTGGCCCCACCCTTGCCCTGTGGGTTATGATTTGAACAAACTTGAATTCAAACTACCTGAGGATGATTCCACATGAGTTTCATCTTTCCTGGCCCAGTGGTTCTAGAGAAGAAGATTTTTAAAGATTCTTCCTATATATTCCTATGTAAAACTTGGGTTGGCCATTTTGGCCCCACCTTTGCCTCGGGGGTCATTATTTGAACAAATTTAAATCTCTTCTACCTGAGGATGATTCTACATGAGTTGCATCTTTCCTGGCCCAGTGGTTCTTGAGAAGAAGATTTTTAAAGATTTTTCCTATATATTCCTATGTAAAACTTGGGTTGGCCATTTCGCCCCACCCTAGCCCCGGGGGTCATGATTTGAACAAACTTAAATCTGCTCTACCTGAGGATGATTCCACATGAGTTTCATTTTTCCTGGCCCAGTGGTTCTGGAGAAGATTTTTAAAGATTTTTCCTATATATTCTATGTAAAACTTGGGTCGGCCATTTTGACCTAACCCTTGCCCCAGGGGTCATGATTTGAACAAACTTGAATTCACACTACCTGAGGATGATTCCACATAAGTTTCATCTTTCCTGGCCCAGCGGTTCTGGAGAAGAAGATTTTCTAAAAATGCCATTAATTTTTAACAAATTCATGATTATCTCCCCTTGGAAAAGGGCGTGGCCCTTCATTTGAACAAACTTGAATCCCATTCACCTAAGTATACTTTGTGCAAAGTTTGGTTGAAATTGGCCCAGTGGTTCTTGAGAAAAAGATGAAAATGTGAAAACTTTATGACAACGCCGACAACGACGACAGATAACGGACAAATTTTGATCAGAAATGCTCACTTGAGCCTTCGGCTCAGGTGAGCTAAAAATGAATGGAAATTCGACATAATTAAATATTTTAAAGTTCAAGGGCCATAACTTTGTTAATTATGGTGAGATTGTACCCGAAACTGAACTTGACCTAGATATTCATCTGACTAATCTGTATACTAAATTCTACTTCAATGTGTGCAACCTCTCCAAAGAAAATAAACAGAAACTGCAAATAATTGGAATTTTCCCAAGTCCAGGAGGCATAACTCTGTAAATTATGGTGAAATCGTACCCAAAGCAGAACTTGACCTAGATATTCATCTAATATACCTGTAGACCAATTTCATTTCAGTATGTGCAATGGTGTGAAGAAAATGAACGGACACTAAATGGACCAACAGACAGCAACAAAGCAATATGTCCTGCCTTCTTCAAAGGGGGGCATAAATATGACCAATCCTGGCTTTGCTGTTCTTGAGAAGATTTTTAAAGAATTTTTTCTTTCTGTATATAATTCCTATGTTAAACTTTGATCACAAATTGTTATCTCACCCTAACCTGGGAGGTTTTGATTTGAACAAACTTGAATGTACACTACCTAAGGATGCTTCCATATATTATAAAATATTTCTATTTCTAATTTTTTCCTCTGTGAAAACTGTTTAAAAATTAGCAAAGTTGATTTCTTCATAATTATACCAGAATGTAAATTAGGCAGGTTGATAGCACAGAATCTACGAGGCCTAATATGCATACAAATCTCAAGCGCTAGTCCTGCCTTTGTGTTAGAGTGTTAAAGTGCAATGGTCTAATTCGCCAAAGTCTGATGGTACGGAGAAACAATCAACGTTTATGACGTCACAATAATCCGAAGTCTGAACTTTTCCTGCATTCAAAATCCATCGATTAAATATTTTGTCTTGCATACAAATTTACTGACTTTGCTTTTTGTTTTCGTCCAACAGAGCTAATAGGGTTAGTCGTTACCATTTGACTGATAAGGGTTAGTTTTTGAACACTAATGTGTTTCTTCGAAGTCACTTGAGAGATTTTATGGTTAGTTCTCGCACATTATTGGACTGATTTGGGTTAGTCCTGCACCCATCCAAGGTATCAAGCTTATAGTTGTTACACAATTTTCAACTGATAAGTGTTAGTCTTGCACCTCGCACTCTGACCATTGGACTTTGGAGTCCCATCGCACTTTGGAGTCCTTCATATCTATGTCTACATTTTTAAAGTCTAATTCTACAATTTTATTTCACAATGAAATGTCCCCCTTGGTGCACTGATTCTTAGAACAGGGGAGTTTCATTGACACGTAAACAAACAGATAGGACAGAAATTTATATATTGGATACATTGCATAATCAATATTCTGATTTATCATAACTATATAATGGTCAGAGTGCACTCTTAAACTAAAGAATAACCAAATAAATGTAAAGGCGTCATTTTTTTTTTGAAAGCAACAAAACTTGAAACCAAAAATATAATATCTGAGGATCATGTGAGACTTTTCAGACGAGGGAAAACATTTGAACCTTTAATATTACAAATACAGTGCACATGCATATGATCAATGCACTCTGGCAATCTAAATGACACATTAATTTTTCTTCTTATTGCCCCCGCTTTCGCTTTCGCAAGAGTGAGGGGAAATTAAATCTCATTAATCTGTCAGTCAGGGGGGGCAGTCTGTCACAAAAACTTTAACCCATACATAATTTTTGACAAACTGGAGCTATGACTTTTATCATTTCACATGTGTATTCCTTGTGACAAGACCTTTCTTTGAATACCACCAAATTTGACCTTTTGACCTTTAAGTTTGATCGAATTTTACACAAAAAATTCTGATCTTTTACTTTGGTCATAACTTTTGAATGGTGGGTACTAGGACTTTCACATTTTATAAAAATATTCTTTGTGACAATGCTTTTCATTGGATACCAACAAACTTGACCTACTGAACTTGACCTTGGAGATTTCTGTACTTGTGAAAAAACTTGAACCTTGGCAATAACTCTTGAATGCTAAGGGATAGGGCTTTCATACTTCACATATGTAATCCTTGTGAGAAGACCTTTCATTGGATACAAAAAACTTTGACCTTGACCTTTGAGTTTAACATATGATAGGCCATTCATAATTGAGACAATATGTCATAAAAAATGACATCTCACCCACAAAGACACCGAAAGCGGGGGACCACAATTCTTTGGATTTGTTTGTTCTTACTTAAAACAGTCGCCCGCGTGGCGCAGTGGTTAGAGCGTCTGCTCTAGAGTCGCAAAGTATGGAATCAATCCTTATGTCGCTGGTTCGAATCCCACTGTGGGACGTGGAGACCGGTCCTTCGGATGAGACCATATAAGTAAATCAGTAACTTGTACTTACACAAAACTATGACACATGCATTAATTAAACTAATTATTTCTCGCCCTATCCTTACCACAGGGCCAATTATTTTAAGGACTAAATGTGTCAATGTCTCATACATGCCTGCTTTGATATTTAAGTTCAAAAGGCTTTGAGCATTGCATCCTGCCACAAACTTCATCCTTGCGGCCCCACCCTACCTCTGGGAGCAAGATTTTAATGGCTTTCTTGTTCTTAATAAGATGATTTTTAAAGATTTTTCTTATATATTCCTATATGTACTTTAATCATTTATTGCGACATAACCCTACCCTCCGGTCATAATTTGAACAGACTTGAATGAACACTATCTAACAATGCTTCAATATAAATATGATTAATATATAATCATATGGCTCTGTTGTTCTTAGGAAGATTGTCTTTTTTTTTTTTAGATTTTCCGTAATATATACCTATGTTACACGCTCATTATGGATTCACCATACCCCAGAGGACATGTTTTGATCAAATTCAAACCTATACTATCTGAGGATGTTTTAAGGTTCATTGATACTCTTATAAGAGAGATAACTCTTTATGACATGTCTATTATACCTTTAGAGATTTGCTCAGTTGAAGTATCTTTATTGTCCAAATTTGTTCCAAAAGCTATCATATGCTATAATCTATGCATTTTACTTACAAAATACATTTCTTTTGTAAAATCATTACAGTTCAAGCAACATTTTATATGTGAGCAGAGAGGTTTATGAACCTTAACATTCGTTTCAACTTTCCTGGCTTTGTAATTCTTGAAAAGAAGATTTTTATAATATGACATTATATTTTATGCAATCACTTATTCTAAATTATCTCCAATTGAAAAGGGAGCAGTCCTTAATTTGAACAAACTTGAATCCCCTTTAGGCTTTACCTAATGATACTTTGATTGAAATTTGCCCAGTGGTTCTTGAGAAGAAGTCAGAAATGTGAAAAGTTTACAGACAGACACCATACAAAAAGTGATCAGAAAAGTTCACTTGAGCCTTTGGCTCAGGTGAGCTAAAACTATACAATCTATCTACAATGATGGTGTTAAATAAATTCATTCCCATTCTCTACCAATGACTGGTACCTTCAGTCTGCAGGTCTGTTGCAATGACCAGATTTAGCTACGTAGCTTGAATATATACTGCATTCCTATGATATCCCAGGTTCAATGGTATCGTGGTATTTATGTTTATGAGCTGACACGCGCTGAAAACCACACGTGACAGCCTGATATTTTTAGACATAGTAAACATATCCATGTTGAATTCGCTGACATTTTTTTTAGCAGAATTTCACATCCTGAGATTCGTTAACTTCATTTCTGAAACATTTTCACATTTTGGTCGACATTGATAAATTTTACCTGATACCATACCTACCTGAAGTAGTTTTATTTAGTTACTAAATCGAACATATTAGGTCTCACCTGAAAACAATTCATGGATAAATCACTGTGGAATATGTGCCTTTTTCTGAGTAATTGACTTTAGTTTTAAAAATTTAGTAGCTATTTGAAACAGTTTAAAAATTTGTTGCAAAATGTACTTAGTCAATTTCAAATGAAACAAGCATTCTGAGAGTATTGCATAAGAAATACATGTCCCCTACCGGGTTCCCCTTTTTCTTCAGGATGTCATTTTTTAATGTGCAAAAGTCATGTCCAAGGTTAAACTGAAAGATTTTCAAGTTGTAAATGCCTTAAATCTAATAAAATAATAAACATTAAGACGAAAAATTCAACTCATTTATCCCTCGTCTTTTCCTTGCTTCATATTTTTGTCGACAATCGGAAGTTAGCGCAGTTCGAACCCGATCTTAATTAAGCGATTATGAAAAATATTCAAAATGCCATAATTCTGTCAGAAATCAATGAAGCGAAACGAAATTCAAACTTGATCTGTAACTCATTAAGATACACTCACTTACCAAAATTCAGCTCAATATCTGCAAGCGTTTAGAAAAAAAGTGCGGAAAACCAAGTGGGAATGAAAAATATTCATAATGCCATAATTCTGTCAAAAATCAATGAATCAAAACAAAGTTCAAACTTGATCTGTAACTCATTAAGATACACTCACGTACCAAAATTCAGCTCAATATCTGCAAGCGTTTAGAAAAAAAGTGCGGAAAACCAAGTGGGACAGACTGACGGGGACAGACAGACGGACGGACGGACGCAGAGAAAACCTATAGTCCCCTCCGGTTTCACCGGTAGGGGACTAATAACAATACCAGTTTTAGTTAACATAATATGAATTGAATGATTGACAAATGAAGACAGTACAACATTCTAATACAACCTCACTGCAAACAAAGTGATGCACAGTAACACAACCAAATAAAATAAATACTTCTTTTTCTTGTTTGTTTAAACATCTCTCTTTGGATTGCATTTTAAATAATCCCTAAAATAATTATTTGTAAACGTGAACTTGCGATTTTTTTTTTATTATTATTAAAATGCATAATTAAATTTATAAAATGCATTTAAATAGCTTAATTAAGCAACCTGAAGTAAATAAATAAAGCTACATTACGTAGTTCTAGCTCCATAGCTAAATGTAATGATTGCACAGGACCTGTAATGAACACATTTTATGTGTATTTATTCATCCCTCTTAAACGACATGCACGACATTTCTGTGGTTACGAAAACAAAGCACCAAAGTTGCAAAAACATATTTATTAACTCACAGTCAAATTTGCTTTTAGAGATATCATATTTTCAAAAGAGAACTGTATTCCTCTCGGTTCTCCTCACACTGAGGTAGTATCAAAATGGCGCGAAAGGAAAAAACCCATCGAAATTACGAGGAAAAAAATGCACAATATACTTACAGTGACTGTTACCCGTCTCGTCACAATCTGTTACGCACTTTCTTTGTAATAGTGTGAATAAAAGCAGTATTTCGAATCGATGACTGTCTTTATAATGAATAACAACTTCTGTTGTGAAAGCCAGTGTAGGTCGCCCAATATTATGTAAACAGTATGACGTATGATTAAACTGGTTCGCTAAAGGCCGGTTTACACGGTAAAGCAAGCTGTATAGACCTTGCTGTATACAGCAAAATGTTACTGTGTGTACGGCGCTATTACACGGAATTTAAACCTCCCCGAAGTCATATATTCCACGCGTTCGGATAGAACTTGTCTCTATTCTGTACAGCAAGTTGTATGAGACTTTTTTCTCTGGCCAATCAGTGGACTGGGATTTGTGTAATCTATTTATGCTTCACTGACCACTTCATTGGATGCAATGTATCATTCTTTTTAAAAACATTTTTAGAAAATTTAATACATGATTTTATAATATATGCATGTGATAAGACTATCTAAAGAGTATGTTGCTACATGAATAAGGGAATTTTGAAATTCATTATATTGCATTAGGGGACAGAAATATCTACAATTTAATGTTCAAAATGCATTGGTCACAATTCAGATCTTCGAAATATCAAACTATTTTCACAAATCTTTCTTTGAGAATAAATCTGTTATGCATGGAGTAAATCTGTAATTTGTGCAAGAATTTCGTAATACACTTTCAATTAAATTTCTCCCAAAGTGTTTAATATATTGCATTACATGTTGATATATATTTTCTCAAACTCAAACAAGTCTTTTGAGTTTTTTTTCTCAAATCTGAGATTTTTTTTCTCAAGTCTGGGATTTTGCTACAAACGTTTTTTCCGACTCAGACGAGGAAAAAAATCTGAGAATTCTCAAAAATTTTCAGATTGGTGTAAAGGGCCTACCAGTCTCAAACAAAATTATTTTATCTCACAGAATTATTTTACGGTAAAATGATCGTAAATGTAATGACGGTGTTCATTTTAATCAATAAACACAGGAAAATAGCCTGTAAGCACAGAAATAATTTTATTTTCTCCCAAAACTGGGGGGGGGGGTTATAACGCACATGTATAAAAAAATTCATCTAGAATTGTCCACGCATGGAATTAAGCACGGTAATCTTTACTTGGAGAAATAAAAAAGAAAGAATAATAGGAATATTCTAGTGGCGTGTTGTACATTACATGTACTATACCTTTATTTATACAGAAAGTAAATTAATTATTAATCAAATTCATACTTTAGTGTGGTATTTGCATGGAAAATTTATTATTACAATGTTCATGTTTATCAGAAAAGGAAATATATAACTGGATAAAGTATCAAACCTCCTCGGTCCAGTCTTTTTTCTCTGGTATTTATATTACATGTATTACATGTATACTATAAGTGTAAATTATACATGTAATT
Source organism: Saccostrea cuccullata (assembly GCF_032062105.1). NCBI lineage: Eukaryota > Metazoa > Mollusca > Bivalvia > Ostreida > Ostreidae > Saccostrea > Saccostrea cuccullata. The sequence goes on from NW_026937068.1 coordinate 53,996, forward strand.
GTGCGCAAATATTAAAATGAATCTGTCTGAAATTCCATGGACAAATATATTTCTGTTTGTTTCGAAGTAATAAGAAAGTCACTTTTCATTGATCATTGTTTTGTTTTTTTAACAAACAGTATTTTTTTTAGTATGACAACTTACATTTTGAAATTAAAAGTAGTATGATCCGTAGTTTTTAAAAGTTTTACATCATTACGCAGTGAAACGTTTATTTACGATATGATATTAGAGATAAATATAGGATCTCACATGATTTGTAGTTGGATATGATTTTTATCCAACGAGTTGTGTGTTTTATATCCCCGAGCCTTGGCGAGGGGATAAAAACACACAACGAGTTGGATAAAAATCATATCCAACTACAAATCATGTGAGATTCTTTTTATCCCATGTTTTTTACACAACGAACTATGTTTGACACTGTTTTTATGTAGGACTCCATTTCATTTTATTTCATCACTCTAACACAAATTCCATTGTGACGTCACAACTGTGTGATATGAAAACGATATCACATGAGCTATATCAACGGGATAAAGGGTTAATCATGGGATAAATCAAATTATCATTACTTGATGAGCGTATGCGAGATTGGCTTGGATTTCCAATTTAATGATGATGATGACGATGATACAAATTAAAATATACAGTATATAACAGATTTCTCCTCTTCCCATGCTTCTATGTCGATTGAATCGAACCTGATTAGGGCGTTTTATTTGTTTGCATAACAAAGAATTGAACATAAACCTGTTTTACCGTGTGAACAGGTAGGTAACATATTACAAAAGTTGTATACGACAAGTTGTATACAACTTGTATTACCGTGTAAACCGGCCTTTATGAGTGCCAAAATGCATCAGAACAAGATTGATCATGAAAATCAAAGTACCTTAAGTACTGAAAGACCTTTTTGCATTTTTTTCTTTTGGAGTAGATATGATTTCTATTTTTTTGCAGAGAAAAAAAAAGCAAATTCTAACAGATTTAGAAGAACGGAAGACTTATTTGTTGCCATGGCAACAAGATTCTAGTTATTCTTATTCTTATTATTTTTCTTCCTGGGAAAATTTTGTCCGCGAGTGATCTTGTAAACTACACATCCAACTTAGGTGAAACCTTTTTAGGGTAAGTAGGCATGTTATGTAGATTTGCGGAATCAAGGTCATTTTGCGCGCACGTGCTTGCAAGAGCGCGCACGTGCAAAACTAAAAATGACCAATATATAATGGATATAACCGTAACTTCTCTATTTTGTGACGAAATGTTTTGAAACTTAAAATGTAAGGATATATTAGTAGTATGCACAAGATGACATAGTCGAAATAGCAAGATCGCACGCGCAGGCACGTGTGCTTCGCTCTGATTGGCTGAAACTAAAGTCTCAATATCTTTTTTGTTTTTTGATAAAATCATTTGAAATTTTGAACACAGTCATACATTAGGGAGATCTACAGCCTGTAATATAAGATTTTTCATGAAAGCATGTGCATGCACATGTGCTTGCAAGAGCTCGCACGTGCAACACGAGAAATGTCCAATATAATTGATACAGACGTAACTATTAAAATTATTGATGAAATGCTTTGAAACTCATTTTATAAGTATATATTAGTAGTATGCACAAGATGACATGGTCAAAATAGCAATATCGCAATCGCATGCACGTGTGCTTCGCTCTGATTGGCTGAAACTAAAGTCTCAATATCTTTCTTGTTTCTTGTCATAAGCCTTTGAAATTTTGAACATAGACCTACATTATGAAGATCTACAGCATAATATATAAGAATTTTCATGAAAGCATGCGCATGCCCGCGTGCTGAAATCTGATTGGCTGAAACTTTAAATGGCTATATCTACTTTGTTTTTTGACGAAATGCTTTGAAATTTAAAACATTGTCATGCATTAGGACATCCTACAATATGATATAGAAAAAAATCATGAAATCACGCGCATGCACGTGTGCTGCAATCTGATTGGCTTAAACTTGAAATGGCTATAACTCCCTTGTTTTTCAACCAAACAGGATGGGATTTAGAATATAGATAGATGTAAGGGACTCCTACAAGAAGGTATGGTCATCATGCACGTGCACGCACGTGCGTGCATTTGGAACGAGTGAAATGAAAAATACACTTGAAAGAGTGATTTTTCATACTTTTGGACTGAATGCTTTAATATATTGTATATTAAAATATGTAGATAGTGAAGACAAGATGATATGATCATAACGGACATGCATTCACATGCGCACGGGTGCAATGCTAAAATTTGAATATAATTGGTATCCTTCTGAGAAAACGTTGTTAAAGTCAAAATGCACAGAGTTTCATTGTCTTATTTAATGAAGCTTACAGGGAATATGGCACCAAAAAGGAGTTTGGGAGCGTTTGGGGAACATCTGTAACGGTCCCCGTTACAATTAGCACTAGTTATTATTATTTTTTTTCTTATTTGTTCTCCGGTACTTTTTTGTCCGCGAGTGTTCTAAGAAAATTTTCACCCAACTGAGCTAAAAACTTTTTAGGGTTAATAGGTGTGTAGTGTAGGTGTGCGGAACAAAGGTCATTTTGCGCGCATACGCATGCACGTGCGTGCGCGTGAAATGAGTGAATTGACTGATATACTTAATATAGCTATATCTTTTACATTTTTTGTTGAAATGATTTGAATCTCATTATATAAGGATAGATTAGTAGTGTACATAATGTGATACTGTCAAATTTGCACGAACTCACGCGCATGCACGTGCGCTTCGCTCTGATTGGCTGAAACAAAAATCTCAACATCTTCTCTGTTGTTTGACAAAATGCTTTGAAATTTAAAACATAGGCATGCTTTAGGATGTTCTACAATATGGTATATAAGAATTTTCATCAAATCACGCGCATGCACGTGCGCTGCAATCTGATTGGCTCAAAATTTAAATGGCTATAACTCCCGTGTTTTTCAACCAAACAGCATGGGATTTAGAACGTAGACAAACATAATGGACTCCTAGAAGAAGGTATAGTCAACATAAGCATACTTGCACGTGCATGAACGTGCGCTTCGCTCTGATTGGCTGAAAGAAAAATCTCAATATCTTTTTTGTTTTTTGACAAAATGCTTTGAAATTTAAAACAAAGGCATGCTTTAGGATATCCTACAATATGATATATAATAATTTTCATCAAATCACGCGCATGCACGTGCGCTGCAATCTGATTGGCTGAAACTTTAAATGGCTATAACTCCCTTGATTTTCAACCAAACAAGATGGGATTCAGAACATAGATAGATATTATAGACTCCTACAGCAGGGAATGGTCATCATGCACATGCATGCACGTGAAATGAGTAAAATTCCAAATACACTAGATTCAACATATTTTTGGATTTAATGCTGTAATATTTAGTATATTAAAATATATCAATAGTGTAGACAAGATGATATAGTCATTACGCACATGCGTTCAAATGCGCATGCGTGCAATGCTTAAATTGAATATTTCTGGTAAAACTTTGTTAAAGTCTTTAATGTATGGCGTTTGTCTTATTTAATCAAGCTTACAGGGAATAAGGCACCAAAAGGGAGTTGGGGAGCGTTTGGGGAACATCTGTAACGGTTCCCGTTACAATTAGCACTAGTTATTCTTATTATTATTATTTTTCTTCCTGGGAAAATTTTGTCCGCGAGTGATCTTGTAAACTACACATCCGACTTAGGTGAAACCTTTTTAGGGTAAGTAGGCATGTTATGTAAATTTGCGGAATCAAGGTCATTTTGCGCGCACGTGCTTGCAAGAGCGCGCACGTGCAAAACTTAAAATGACCAATATATAATGGATATAACCGTAACTTCTCTATTTTGTGACGAAATGTTTTGAAACTTATAATGTAAGGATATATTAGTAGTATGCACAAGATGCCATGGTCAAAAAAGCAAGATCGCACGCGCATACACGTGTGCTTCGCTCTGATTGGCTGAAACTAAAGTCTCAATATCTTTTTTGTTTTTTGATAAAATCATTTGAAATTTTGAACATAGTCATACATTAGGGAGATCTACAGCCTGTAATATAAGATTTTTCATGAAAGCATGTGCATGCACATGTGCTTGCAAGAGCTCGCACGTGCAACACGAGAAAGTCCAATATAATTGATACAGACGTAACTATTAAAATTATTGATGAAATGCTTTTAAACTCATTTTATAAGTATATATTAGTAGTATGCACAAGATGACTTGGTCAAAATAGCAAGATCGCACGCGCATGCACGTGTGCTTCGCTCTGATTGGCTGAAACTAAATTCTCAATATCTTTCTTGTTTCGTGTCATAATCCTTTGAAATTTTGAACATAGACCTACATTATGAAGATCTACAGCATGATATATAAGAATTTTCATGAAAGCTTGCGCATGCCCGCGTGCTGCAATCTGATTGGCTGAAACTTTAAATGGCTACATCTACTTTGTTTTTTGACGAAATGCTTTGAAATTTAAAACATTGTCATGCATTAGGATATCCTACAATATGATATAGAAAAAAAAACATGAAAACACGCGCATGCACGTGTGCTGCAATCTGATTGGCTTAAACTTGAAATGGCTATAACTCCCTTGTTTTTCAACCAAACAGGATGGGATTTACAATATAGATAGATGTAAGGGACTCCTACAAGAAGGTATGGTCATCATGCACGTGCACGCACGTGCGTGCATTTGGAACGAGTGAAATGAAAATTACACTTGAAAGAGTGATTTTTCATACTTTTGGACTGAATGCTTTAATATATTGCATATTAAAATATGTAGATAGTGTAGACAAGATGATATGATCATAACGGACATGCATTCACATGCGCACGGGTGCAATGTAAAATTTGAATATAATTGGTATCCTTCTGAGAAAACGTTGTTAAAGTCAAAATGCACAGAGTTTGTCTTATATAATGAAGCTTACAGGGAATATGGCACCAAAAAGGAGTTGGGGAGCGTTTGGGGAACATCTGTAACGGTCCCCGTTACAATTAGCACTAGTTATTATTATTTTTCTTCTTCTTCTTCCTGGAACTTTTTTGTCCGGGAGTGATCTTGTAAACTACACATCCGACTTAGGTAAAACCTTTTTAGGGTCAGTAGGCATGTTATGTAGATTTGCGGAACGAAGGTCATTTTGCGCGCACGTGCTTGCAAGAGCGTGCACGTGCAACACGTGAAATGACCGATTTAATTGATATAGGCGTAACTTTTTTAATTTTTGATGAAATACTTTGAAACTTATAATATAGGGATATATTAGTAGCATAGACAATATGACATGATCAAAATAGCAAGATCTCACGCGCATGCACGTGCGCTTAGCTCTGATTGGCTGAAACTAAAGTCTCAATGTCTTTCTTGTTTTTCGACGAAACCCTTTGAAATTTGGAACATAGCCATGCATTAGGATATCCTACAACATGATATATAGCAATTATCATGAAAGCACGTGCATGCACGTTTGCTGCAATCTGATTGGCTGAAACTTTAAATAGCTATAACTCCCTTGGTTTTCAACCAAACAGGATGGGAACTGGAATATAGATAGATATAATGGAGTACTACAAGAAAGTATGGTCACCATGCACATGCATATACGTGCGTGTACGTGCGCTGCAATCTGATTGGCTGAAACTTTAAATAGCTATAACTCCCTTGGTTTTCAACCAAACAGGATGGGAATTGGAACATAGATAGATATAATGGACTAGTACAAGAAGGTACGGTCACCATGCTCATGTATGCACGTGCGTTTACGTGCGCTGCAATCTGATTGGCTGAAACTTTAAATAGCTATAACTCCCTTGGTTTTCAACCAAACAGGATGGGATTTAGAACAAAGATAGATGTTAAGGACATCTACAAGTAAGTATGGTCACCATGCTCATGTATGCACGTGCGTGCATGTGAAATGAGCAAAATCAAAAATACACTTGAATGATCGTATTTTTAAAAATACTTTTGAATTAAATACTTTAATTTTTAGCATATTAAAATATATAGATTGTGTAGACAAGATGATATTTTCATTACGCACATGCATTCACATGCGCACGCGTGCAATGCTAAAATTTGAATGAACTTAGTACCCTTCTGGGTAAACGTTGTTAAAGTCTCAAATGCATAGAGTTTGTCTTATTTAATGAAACTTACAGGAATATGGCACTAAAAGGGAGTTGGGATGCGTTTGGGGAACATCTGTAACGGTCCCCGTTACAATTAGCACTAGTTATGTTCCCCAAACGGAGTTTGGGAACATATTGTTTTTACTCGGTTTCTTATTAAGGTCTTCCGTCTTCAGCGGAAGACCTTCTTGTTATTCTTAGGTTTCTTTTTCACTTTTATTATTATTATTATTATTCTTTTTTTTCTTACCGATTTTGTGCACGCGATTTCTCGAAAACGGCTCGATGGATTTCAACGAAACTTTCAGGACTTATGTAACATTACTTGAACTTTATGCATTTTTTTCCGTTTTGATGACGTCACTTCCGGTTTGGAAAAATTGCCGATTTTATGAATTTTAAAGGGTCAGGTTGTCTCCAGACTTTCTCAATAATGGCTCTATATAGAAACATGAAACTTTCAGGTATGATAGACCAAAGTCTATAGATATGCGTAACGTCTTTCGTTTTTACCGGAAGTGCAGTACGTCAGCGCTCGCTATGGCCCGAAAAATGTAACATATGAAATTTCAAAATTTATAACACCTTTTCTACGATAACTTTTTACCTGGAAATATTTTGTTAAAACATATAGAACAAAAGAAGTGTAGAATTTTACGGTCTTTCCAGTGATATCTCGAAAGAAGGGCTGGTCCCTAAATTTAAGGGTCTAGAGGGGCCAAAAGTTTTTCCTTTATATCTCAAAAAGTAAGGAGAATTTATGATACGTCAAAGAAGCAAAGTTGTTCAAAATGTGAAGCTTAATCTACTGGGGTCGCCAAAATAGTCCGGTGACGTCACTTCCGGCCAAACCGGAAGTAGTCAGAAAACGCGTATTTTTGCCATTTTTGACAAGTTTTTGGGTAACATATGTCACTAAAAGCATAAAACTTAAAATCTGCCCGTCGTTGTTACTTCCGGTCAAACCGGAAGTTGCAAAAAATTGCTTAATTTTGCAATAATTAACATAGATTTTTAGGATTTAAACTATTTTTGGACGTTATTACTCATATTTTTTTTTTTAAATGAAAGTTTCTTCTGTTCAAACAGAACGGAAGGCGTACTCGTTGCAGATCGATGTCACCTCCGGTTAAACCGGAAGTGGTTAGAAAAGGCTTATTTTATATGTATTGGCACAATTCGAATGGTTTAAGCCATAAGTATCGTAATGAAACTTCCCCAAACTCGAAAAGAGACCGGGTCTGTTACAAGTATCTACATTCTACGTCTTTTGACGATCTAATCAGCTGGTACTTGCTATTTTCTACGTCTTTTGACAATCTAATCATCTGGTACTTGATATTTTGAACAACTATACTATTTCTAGAATTAAAAATTCTCAAAACTATTTGAAATATCGAAAGAATACCTTCGACCCGTCTTAACTTTTTCATTTAGAGACGACCTAAATTTTCATGTATCACTGAAAAAGTGTGATTCTGTAATACAATTCGTTCTGTATATTTTAACAATATATACTAGTATACGGGTTCAGATATAATGAGGTACATGTATGGGCGTTCAATTCTTTAAGTTTTTCGATATTTCTTTTTTGGAACAAAGTGAGCGGCAACATGAAGCATTTCCGATAAAAATTGAATACCTTACTTTTATCTACAGACATAAAATAACCAAAGATCTTTAGTCGCCCGCTTAGTGCAGTAGTTATAACGTTTGTTCGAGATTTGCGATTTCTTGGTATGTGCTATAAATCACGGGTTTCAATCTTTGGATTAGATTCATCATGGTATAAAACGAGGTCCCATGTTACAGTAATTGTCGAAAAAGATCGATCCCTCACAGCTCAAGTACTGCACCAAATTAAGGTATAATTTTGCGAAAATGGCAAAGGGTGACGTCTCCATATGAGTGAAAAATTATCAGAAGCGATGTTTCACAAGCAAACAAAAACAAAAATATTACAATCTTCTTTATTATTTCTCTACTTTTATTCTCTTTTTTTTTTAAACAAATATTTATGGGTATTGATCCTATAGTGTTGATTTTTTTGTTTGTCATAGAATATCTGGGAGGATTTAGTTCCATTTATAGTATTTTGTGGATAATATCGGACCCCCCCCTCCCCCGTGTTGTTTCCTTCAAATACACACATGACTTCATGTCTTCTGGTTTAATTTGCTGTTAGTTATTTTGAAAAATACTTCTATTATTCTAAATAACCTTTACAAGTGTAGTAGATTTGGTTCTGGATATCGGTTAAGGTTGTTCGGTAGTTATAAATTGTTAAGGCACCTGGGTAAAAAGACAGAGGCTCCCTTGTGTGATAAAATTAAATTTATATTTGGAATTCTTCATCGATATAAAATCATACTTTTAAATCAGAGTTCAAAATTTTTGCACTGAGAGATATTAAACTAACCATTATTGAAAAGCATAATAATTTGTTTGCGTAGCCTCTGCACTATGACCTTGATACACCATGTACACTGAAGAATCTATCCTTATGCTTAGCCAATAGCACAGCACGTCATGTTTTCATAATATACACCTTATATAGCACATCAAACACAAAATCTGGTTAGATATATGCTTTGATTTATGTATGCTAATAATGACAAAGTTTTTCATAGAATAGAATAGAATATCATTTATTTCCAATTTTGGGCCCGTGAAGGGCATTCAAGATAAATACAACATAAATAAAATATAAAGCTAAAGATCGGAATTTATAATTTATTTACTTATTTTTTCATATATTTCTTCTTTAATTTTACCAGATCTGTTTACGTGATATTTAATGAGGACACAAGTTTTTGTTTTTTCTTATATGTCTCTGTTTTTTTTTTTTTTTTTTTTTTTTTTTTGACATGTTCAGAGTGGGGGGTCGGTGAGTAAACGTCAGTTCAAATTTTCAGTCTCTATACCCATTTCGCTGAGATTAGGTAAACCCCACCCCAAACACACACACACACAGTGACACACGCACATACACTCACACCCTTACAAACACAGCAAATAAGTTTTATTTGTTAAAAAAGTATGAAAGTGTTCATTGATTTTCATTTATTCTGTTTATTTCAAGTCCTTTTGGGTTTTTAATTTCGTTTTGGGTTCTTTTGAGTTCTATTGAGTAAATAGACGCACCGGACTGGTTCTCCGTTAAGGCCGGTTTACACGGTAATACAAGTTGTATACAACTTGTCGTATACAACTTTTGTAATATGTTACCTACCTGTTCACACGGTAAAACAGGTTTATGTTCAATTCTTTGTTATGCAAACAAATAAAACGCCCTAATCAGGTTCGATTCAATCGACATAGAAGCATGGGAAGAGGAGAAATCTGTTATATACTGTATATTTTAATTTGTATCATCGTCATCATCATCATTAAATTGGAAATCCAAGCCAATCTCGCATACGCTCATCAAGTAATGATAATTTGATTTATCCCATGATTAACCCTTTATCCCGTTGATATAGCTCATGTGATATCGTTTTCATATCACACAGTTGTGACGTCACAATGGAATTTGTGTTAGAGTGATGAAATAAAATGAAATGGAGTCCTACATAAAAACAGTGTCAAACATAGTTCGTTGTGTAAAAAACATGGGATAAAAAGAATTTCACATGATTTGTTATCCAACTCGTTGTGTGTTTTTATCCCCTCGCCAAGGCTCGGGGATAAAATCCACACAACTCGTTGGATAAAAATCATATCCAACTACAAATCATGTGAGATCCTATATTTATCTCTAATATCATATCGTAAATAAACGTTTCACTGCGTAATGATGTAAAACTTTTAAAAACTACGGATCATACTACTTTTAATTTCAAAATGTAAGTTGTCATACTAAAAAAAATACTGTTTGTTAAAAAAACAAAACAATGATCAATGAAAAGTGACTTTCTTATTACTTCGAAACAAACAGAAATATATTTGTCCATGGAATTTCAGACAGATTCATTTTAATATTTGCGCACAATTACATGTATAATTTACACTTATAGTATACATGTAATACATGTAATATAAATACCAGAGAAAAAAGACTGGACCGAGGAGGTTTGATACTTTATCCAGTTATATATTTCCTTTTCTGATAAACATGAACATTGTAATAATAAATTTTCCATGCAAATACCACACTAAAGTATGAATTTGATTAATAATTAATTTACTTTCTGTATAAATAAAGGTATAGTACATGTAATGTACAACACGCCACTAGAATATTCCTATTATTCTTTCTTTTTTATTTCTCCAAGTAAAGATTACCGTGCTTAATTCCATGCGTGGACAATTCTAGATGAATTTTTTTATACATGTGCGTTATAACCCCCCCCCCAGTTTTGGGAGAAAATAAAATTATTTCTGTGCTTACAGGCTATTTTCCTGTGTTTATTGATTAAAATGAACACCGTCATTACATTTACGATCATTTTACCGTAAAATAATTCTGTGAGATAAAATAATTTTGTTTGAGACTGGTAGGCCCTTTACACCAATCTGAAAATTTTTGAGAATTCTCAGATTTTTTTCCTCGTCTGAGTCGGAAAAAACGTTTGTAGCAAAATCCCAGACTTGAGAAAAAAAATCTCAGATTTGAGAAAAAAAACTTGTTTGAGTTTGAGAAAATATATATCAAAAGACTTGTTTGAGTTTGAGACAAATATATATCAACATGTAATGCAATATATTAAACACTTTGGGAGAAATTTAATTGAAAGTGTATTACGCAAATTCTAGATGCACAAATTACAGATTTACTCCATGCATAACAGATTTACGTGTAAACCGGCCTTAAGAGCTACATATGTATCATAGACAAACCAACAGACGAACGAACACCGTACTCTCATAAACTTCACTGTGTTTATTTTTTGGCACAAATGTGATGGTGTTATAAAAATGTCATGAACTATAAGTTAGTACCACATATAAACGTAAAGTCGTTGATTTTTAAAGTAATACTATCGAGATTTACCAGCAGAAAGATTTATTTATTCAATTACAGGAATTATTCAGCAATCGATTAATTGATTATATGTTGTTTAACGTCCCTCTCGAAAATTTTTTACATGGGGAAGCCTCCACTCGCCGGTGGAGACTGCAAAATGTTGTCCTATAACTTGGCGCTTATCGCCATTGAGCAGTGAGGAATCTTTTTGAGCCAGTACCATCAGACATATGGGACCTCGATTTAAACAATCTCATCTGAAGGACCGGTCTCCATGTCCCACAACTGAAGTCCATAATACAGATAGGTGACATAGGCGCTTGGTTTCAGGATGGTTTATTTTGTATATTATGTGTTTTTCTAGGTGTGTCTGAATACCATCATCAAAAAAAACAAAACAAAAAAAAATCGCTGAAATTAGCACGTTTTAAAAATGTCATATTTACTGTATATAAAAAGAGTAAAGGAAAATCACACTCCATCTTGTAAATCAGGGGGTACCTCGGTTCACACTTAATTTTCATCTATCTCTACATTTTTCCTACTAGTGTCGGGTGAGATCTAGCTTCAAAAATGATTGATTAAAGCCTTTCAAACGTCTGTCGATTTGAACGTGCCGTATAAAACATGCAGTAAACCCAAAACGTCCTCGATTCTTGACCTGTTTATCGAAAGCAACGGAAATGCCGATTTTTAACGATGAAAAATGTAGAGGCGTCATATAAACATATAATTATAGAGAGGTCAGAAACCGCGCCAAACTTGTTCTCTCTAGAAAATTCCGACAACGACTATTTAGCGTCTACAGAAACGCGTACTTTCATTATTCATCGTATTTTAAAAATCGGCGATGAAAAATTCAATCCTGAAACCAAGCGCCTATGATATATGATGCTCTAGCCATGTTTTTATTTTATTTTTCATTTCTCAAATTTGTTGCATCAGATTTTCTTAAAGATCATACTTAATAAAAATCATTTCGAACAACTTTATTGCAATGCATACAGCGTCCGGTGATTTTGATTGACAGGTCAATACATGTGCACTTAGTGATTAATACTTTTAAGCAGAAAAATATACAGAGAGTGACTATGACGGACTATGAAATCAGAAAATATTTAATAAAGAATGGGTACAACTGATATAGAACTGATATTTTGTCTATGTAAAAGGATACGACTAATCGGGATTGAAAGGGATCTCGCTCGATCACTCACTCTCTCTCTCTCTCTCAGACATGTGACTTTCTGTATCTTGCATAATGAAAAATCTACTATTATAGAATATGAAATTCTGTATACATGTTTATGGTAATTATAACAAATGTTTCAGATTTAATTGTATAAATTCAATTCAAATACTTGCATTTAATTGAATATAAATCAAGAGGGGGGGGGGGGGCTTCAAAAGAACTACATACTCAGTAATTTTATGTTTTATGAATTATAAGGAAAATACGTCAGGTTGCCGTACATATATATATAATCATATAACATTGCATAAAATTCATTCGGATACTTCATCCAACATATCAACAGACCTTTGCAGATGTTTTTGTATCATGTTTTAGCGTAGCATTATTTCACACAGAAACGAACTTTTACATAATGTTAACCCTTTGAGTACTAATTTCACAAAAATTCAAGAATGCTTTTTCTATGAATAACTTCTCGGGTATATAAAAGTATAGATCATGTAAAATAAATAACAACGTCTTTTTATCAATGAAATATACATGTTAAAACCAAATCTAATCTTCTAGATTGATTTTCTTTCTTTTAATTACACTGTATAAGTGGCAGATATCAATTTATTTCTAAAAGCTTTACACTTACTCTTCTTTCTCTCCGTCCCCTTTTGATTACATATAATATTTTAGAATCGAAATTGTGTCATTGCGTATACTTTTTCTTTGATCATACTTTAAACATACCTTTCTGAATTCTAAGACCTTTGCAGCCGTACAATGTTCCAATTTGTATCAATGTTTTTAGCGATAGTTTTTAAATATTTTTTTTTTTATTTTGAAAGCTTATACACAATATCTAGTGGAAACATGAGAAATCTCACAGAATCTAACCCCCCCCCCCCCCATTCACTCATAAATGCATACGTGACAGGGATGGGGTTTGAACAAAAAAGTAATTGTACTACTGTAATTAATTAGATGCAGTTTTGTAAAGTAATTATAAAGCAATGGAATTACATGATTTATAAGGCCTAGCTGTAATTTAATTGAAGAGAAAGTCGCAAAAGTAATTGTAATTTGATTAATTACTTTTTAATGTATATCCCTGAATTACGTGAAAACCATTTTCAAGCGAAATACATGTAAACTATTAGTTAACTTTTAAATAAAAAATAAAAACAATACACAGAATTTTAAAAACACAATAAACACGCCAGTTCGATGATTTTCTTAAAAGTCACAAAACCTGTTTCCTGGGTTCTTTGAGTTACATGCACATAGACTTTTTCGCAATGCATTGATTTCCTTTCTATTTCAGTTTTAAGTTGCAATCCAGGTATTATTGAAATTTATTAATCCATCAAATACAATAAATTTTTAAAACTTTCCAATATTACACGTCTACGATAGTAATCGTAATGTCGCGTGCAGTTTATGAATCGAGGGAGTGGAGCACATTAATAAAGACCATGACACAAGACATTTGGGGATTGTGTGTAAAGTTAAAAAGACAGTGTAAAATTTTCTTGGTGTTAAAGTGAGAAATTTATTATACATTATTATACATTATTATTATTATCTCTGTACTCTAAATTCCTTACAAAGTAAAGAAAATACTGTAAATATAACATAAAACTCGGATTCCGGGATAATTTCGCATTCAAATTAGAGAATTAATTAAGAATATTTTTTTTTAAATATAATCATAACAGACATTACAGATTTACACTACGCTGACAACTTTAAACTATGCATATACTGAAAGCAGTAACCAACGTCATCTTTCATGCAGAAGTGGATATGAAAACTCAAAGTCTAAAATTTTTTTATGTGAAAAGTGTGGATATAGACGTCTGCGACGTCATGGATACTACCTCCGCCTTTATCTCGAAAGTTCTTTTCCCACTTACAAGTCAGAGTTATCTATCTTTGCTCATTGTCACTACGTAAATAGAGAAAATGAATTTATTGACGGAACCTTAAATCTCCAAAATGCAGAATCCGATTGAATAAATAATATGTTTAGTATTTTTGTAGAATAATTTGTATATACATCGCTGTAATGTATACTGCGTACAATATTATTTTCTTCAAAGTGCTTAGTTGACACAGAACGGATATTTTTTTAGATATAAATTTGTAAATCAAAAACTTTCAATATACAGACTAACACTACACAGCGAAATTTAAACTAATATGCATATAGTGAATTAAGTAACATGCAAAAGAGAGAATATTGAATGTGTAAATATGTTGATCTGGAGAGCGTATATATGTCTCTAACGTCATCAATACTATTTCCGCCTTTATCTCGAAAGTTCTATTCTCATTCACAGGTCAGAGTTATCTTTCTTTGCCCACCTTATACATACTACGTAAATAGAGAAAATTTCGGTACCGAAAATATACAAAATGCGGAATCTGATTTAAAAACAAATTATATATTTAGTATTTGTAGAAAAATGTCTGTTTTACATAAGAATATCTTGAAAAAATATCTAAAAACAAAAAAATCAAAAATTGACCAAAAACAAATTCACTTCCGGTTCGGACAGGAAGTACTGGAAACACACGAAAACAACTTCAAAACAAATAGAATATCATGATCTAATATTCCTGTAAAGTTCATATCTTTACCTCAAACCCTTTCCGAGAAAACTGCCGGACAAAAGTTCATTTTAAAATTCGAAAATCGGCCATAAGTTCGGACCGGAAGTGAAGTTTTCAAAAAACGGAATTTTATATAAACTTCATATATCAACCTACTTACATGAGAAAAATTGTGAAAATCTATCCAGCCATCTCTGAGTAATCGCGCTCACAAAATTTGGGAGGAATAATAATAATAATAATAATAATAATAAAAAGAAACAATACAAACACTATAAGTCTTCCGTTGTGAACGGAAGACTTAATAATAATAATAATAATAATAATAATAAGAAACAGAGTAAAAACAATATGTTCCCCAACTTCGTTTGGGGAACATAATAATAAGAAACAGAGTAAAAACAATATGTTCCCAAACTTCGTTTGGGGAACATAATAAGGCAGCAAAATTCAAATTCTCATTTCTCTACTAAGATTTTTACATCGGGCTCGGAGTTGGTTTTCTTCAGAAAGACAGGACTGGGTTCAAGGCGACTAGGGGTACCACACCGGTAATTGACCAATCAAAATGAACTTAGTCAATTGTAGGTCCATACATTAAGCCGATTTTCCTTTCTTTTGAGAGTTTTTTTTAATTTCCTTCCAGGCCAGTTTGACAACTCTGGTACCTGTGCCTAGGAAATTTTATCTACTCTGTAAATAAATAAAGTTTTTTGACAGGAACTATTTCTCCAGGGCATAGGAGGCTACTTCCTGGGGTGCTTTTGTGATGTTTATAAAGACATGGAAAACACGTGGATTTGAGGGTAGCCCTGTTTGCATATGCAAATAAATCAGAAAATGTCGTGTACGTACCCTGGTTTTTTGGTGTCAGCTAATGTGACAGGTATTGTTTAACACCCCCTTATCAATATTTTTTCATGAATTCAAACACGTGATGTTTTACTGGAAAGAAACGTGTATTGCTTTTTAATATACCGAAACTCGCTATTTCTGGGGATTGTGTAATTCTAAAAAAAATTCAGATAAATTTCAATGGTGAAATAAAAGAAGAATGCTTGGTATTAAAATATTAATTCATATCAGTAGAATTGAATGCTATTAACGACATCTGGAGAAATAGGCTTTAAAAGGTTTATATCATATCTTTGTTCGTCTGCACTTAAATTTCAAACACGACAGAATTTGTAATTTTTGCCGTAAAAATTCATAATTTCTATATACTTTAGAGACTTACCGTAAAACTTTCAGGAAACTTTCTATGAAGTCTTTTCTGCACCTTAAGTGAAATTTTATGTCGATCCCAGGTGTTGATCGAGTTTCAGAGAAATTTTCTACGTTGTTATTGATTTTTTTTTTTAAGGAGAAGGGGGGGGGGTTGACTTTTTTATTCTAAGCATTTGTTAAAGTGAGTTTGTAAATACATCTACGAACTTGAGCTGGATTGTGACCTTTGGGTCAAGGGGTCAAAGGTCAAGGTCAAAGGTCAAGGTCATCAAAGCATTTCATAAAGAAATATAAAAGTAACGGCCATATCAAGTATACAAGTCATTTGATCATTGCACGCGCGCGAAGGTGCAATGCATGAAAGCTATATCATCGTGACTACACTTTTAATGTGTTTCTATTCTTTGAATTTTGAAACGTTTCATAAAAAAAATTACGACTATATCAAGTAAATCGGTCATTTAACGCATTGCGCGCGCACACGTGCATGCAAGTCCTTGCATTCAAGTTTGATAGTAGCATAATGTAAGAATCCGTCATATCTATTCATATTCTAAATTTCATCCTGTTTTGTTGAGAATCAAAAAAGTTATAGGCATTTAAAGTTTAAGCCAATCAGATCGCAGCACACGTGCATGGGCGTGGTTTCTTGAAAACTTTTATATATCATAGTTTAGGACGTATTAAGGTATGATTATGTTTTAAAATTCAAAGTATTTTGTCAAAAAACAAGTAAGATATTGAGATTTTTGTTTCAGCTAATCAGAGCAAAGCGCACGTGCATGCGCGTGCATGCATGTGCATGATGACCGTAACTTCTTATAGGAGTCTATTGTGTCTGTCTATGTTCTAAATCTTATCGTGGTTGGTTGAAAAACAAGGGAGTTACAGCCATTTGAAGTTTAAGCCAATCAGATTGCAGCGCACGTGCATGCGCATGCTTTCATGACAAATGTTATATATCATGTTGTAGGACATCTTAAAGTATGCTTATATTTTAAATTTCATACCATTTCGTCAAAAAACGGAAAAGATATTGAGATTTTTGTTTCAGCCAATCAGAGCGAAGCGCACGTAAATGCGCGTGAGTTCTTGCTAATTTGACAGTGTCACATTATCTACACTATTAATATATCCTTATATAATGAGTTTCAAAGCATTTCATCGGAAAATGTTAAAGTTATGGCTATATTAAATATATTAGTCATTTCAGTCATTTCACGCGCCCGCACGTGCAGGCGTATGCGCGCAAAATGACCTTCGTTCCGCACACCTACACAACACACCTATTAACCCTAAAAAGGTTTTAGCTCAGTTGGGTGAACAGTTTCTGAGAACACTCGCGGACAAAAAAGTACCGGAGAAGAAATAAGAAGAAAAAAGAATAATAATAATAATAATAAGAAACAGAGTAAAAACAATATGTTCCCAAACTCCGTTTGGGGAACATAATAAGGCAGCAAAATTCAAATTCTCATTTCTCTACTAAGATTTTTACATCGGGCTCGGAGTTGGTTTTCTTCAGAAAGACAGGACTGGGTTCAAGGCGACTAGGGGTACCACACCGGTAATTGACCAATCAAAATGAACTTAGTCAATTGTAGGTCCATACATTAAGCCGATTTTCCTTTCTTTTGAGAGTTTTTTTTAATTTCCTTCCAGGCCAGTTTGACAACTCTGGTACCTGTGCCTAGGAAATTTTATCTACTCTGTAAATAAATAAAGTTTTTTGACAGGAACTATTTCTCCAGGGCATAGG
Organism: Saccostrea cuccullata; assembly: GCF_032062105.1. NCBI lineage: Eukaryota > Metazoa > Mollusca > Bivalvia > Ostreida > Ostreidae > Saccostrea > Saccostrea cuccullata. The sequence continues at coordinate 71,902 of NW_026937068.1, forward strand.
AGGCTACTTCCTGGGGTGCTTTTGTGATGTTTATAAAGACATGGAAAACACGTGGATTTGAGGGTAGCCCTGTTTGCATATGCAAATAAATCAGAAAATGTCGTGTACGTACCCTGGTTTTTTGGTGTCAGCTAATGTGACAGGTATAATTGTTTAACACCCCCTTATCAATATTTTTTCATGAATTCAAACACGTGATGTTTTACTGGAAAGAAACGTGTATTGCTTTTTAATATACCGAAACTCGCTATTTCTGGGGATTGTGTAATTCTAAAAAAAATTCAGATAAATTTCAATGGTGAAATAAAAGAAGAATGCTTGGTATTAAAATATTAATTCGTATCAGTAGAATTGAATGCTATTAACGACATCTGGAGAAATAGGCTTTAAAAGGTTTATATCATATCTTTGTTCGTCTGCACTTAAATTTCAAACACGACAGAATTTGTAATTTTTGCCGTAAAAATTCATAATTTCTATATACTTTAGAGACTTACCGTAAAACTTTCAGGAAACTTTCTATGAAGTCTTTTCTGCACCTTTAGTGAAATTTTATGTCGATCCCAGGTGTTGATCGAGTTTCAGAGAAATTTTCTACGTTGTTATTGATTTTTTTTTTTTAAGGAGAAAGGGGGGGGGGGGGGGTTGACTTTTTTATTCTAAGCATTTGTTAAAGTGAGTTTGTAAATACATCTACGAACTTGAGCTGGATTGTGACCTTTGGGTCAAGGGGTCAAAGGTCAAGGTCAAAGGTCAAGGTCATCAAAGCATTTCATAAAGAAATATAAAAGTAACGGCCATATCAAGTATACAAGTCATTTGATCATTGCACGCGCGCGAAGGTGCAATGCATGAAAGCTATATCATCGTGACTACACTTTTAATGTGTTTCTATTCTTTGAATTTTGAAACGTTTCATAAAAAAAATTACGACTATATCAAGTAAATCGGTCATTTAACGCATTGCGCGCGCACACGTGCATGCAAGTCCTTGCATTCAAGTTTGATAGTAGCATAATGTAAGAATCCGTCATATCTATTCATATTCTAAATTTCATCCTGTTTTGTTGAGAATCAAAAAAGTTATAGGCATTTAAAGTTTAAGCCAATCAGATCGCAGCACACGTGCATGGGCGTGGTTTCTTGAAAACTTTTATATATCATAGTTTAGGACGTATTAAGGTATGATTATGTTTTAAAATTCAAAGTATTTTGTCAAAAAACAAGTAAGATATTGAGATTTTTGTTTCAGCTAATCAGAGCAAAGCGCACGTGCATGCGCGTGCATGCATGTGCATGATGACCGTAACTTCTTATAGGAGTCTATTGTGTCTGTCTATGTTCGAAATCTTATCGTGGTTGGTTGAAAAACAAGGGAGTTACAGCCATTTGAAGTTTAAGCCAATCAGATTGCAGCGCACGTGCATGCGCATGCTTTCATGACAAATGTTATATATCATGATGTAGGACATCTTAAAGTATGCTTATATTTTAAATTTTATACCATTTCGTCAAAAAACGGAAAAGATATTGAGATTTTTGTTTCAGCCAATCAGAGCGAAGCGCACGTAAATGCGCGTGAGTTCTTGCTAATTTGACAGTGTCACATTATCTACACTATTAATATATCCTTATATAATGAGTTTCAAAGCATTTCATCGGAAAATGTTAAAGTTATGGCTATATTAAATATATTAGTCATTTCAGTCATTTCACGCGCCCGCACGTGCAGGCGTATGCGCGCAAAATGACCTTCGTTCCGCACACCTACACAACACACCTATTAACCCTAAAAAGGTTTTAGCTCAGTTGGGTGAACAGTTTCTGAGAACACTCGCGGACAAAAAAGTACCGGAGAAGAAATAAGAAGAAAAAAAAGAATAATAATAATAATAATAAGAAACAGAGTAAAAACAATATGTTCCCAAACTCCGTTTGGGGAACATAATAAGGCAGCAAAATTCAAATTCTCATTTCTCTACTAAGATTTTTACATCGGGCTCGGAGTTGGTTTTCTTCAGAAAGACAGGACTGGGTTCAAGGCGACTAGGGGTACCACACCGGTAATTGACCAATCAAAATGAACTTAGTCAATTGTAGGTCCATACATTAAGCCGATTTTCCTTTCTTTTGAGAGTTTTTTTTAATTTCCTTCCAGGCCAGTTTGACAACTCTGGTACCTGTGCCTAGGAAATTTTATCTACTCTGTAAATAAATAAAGTTTTTTGACAGGAACTATTTCTCCAGGGCATAGGAGGCTACTTCCTGGGGTGCTTTTGTGATGTTTATAAAGACATGGAAAACACGTGGATTTGAGGGTAGCCCTGTTTGCATATGCAAATAAATCAGAAAATGTCGTGTACGTACCCTGGTTTTTTGGTGTCAGCTAATGTGACAGGTATAATTGTTTAACACCCCCTTATCAATATTTTTTCATGAATTCAAACACGTGATGTTTTACTGGAAAGAAACGTGTATTGCTTTTTAATATACCGAAACTCGCTATTTCTGGGGATTGTGTAATTCTAAAAAAAATTCAGATAAATTTCAATGGTGAAATAAAAGAAGAATGCTTGGTATTAAAATATTAATTCATATCAGTAGAATTGAATGCTATTAACGACATCTGGAGAAATAGGCTTTAAAAGGTTTATATCATATCTTTGTTCGTCTGCACTTAAATTTCAAACACGACAGAATTTGTAATTTTTGCCGTAAAAATTCATAATTTCTATATACTTTAGAGACTTACCGTAAAACTTTCAGGAAACTTTCTATGAAGTCTTTTCTGCACCTTTAGTGAAATTTTATGTCGATCCCAGGTGTTGATCGAGTTTCAGAGAAATTTTCTACGTTGTTATTGATTTTTTTTTTTTTTAAGGAGAAGGGGGGGGGGTTGACTTTTTTATTCTAAGCATTTGTTAAAGTGAGTTTGTAAATACATCTACGAACTTGAGCTGGATTGTGACCTTTGGGTCAAGGGGTCAAAGGTCAAGGTCAAAGGTCAAGGTCATCAAAGCATTTCATAAAGAAATATAAAAGTAACGGCCATATCAAGTATACAAGTCATTTGATCATTGCACGCGCGCGAAGGTGCAATGCATGAAAGCTATATCATCGTGACTACACTTTTAATGTGTTTCTATTCTTTGAATTTTGAAACGTTTCATAAAAAAAATTACGACTATATCAAGTAAATCGGTCATTTAACGCATTGCGCGCGCACACGTGCATGCAAGTCCTTGCATTCAAGTTTGATAGTAGCATAATGTAAGAATCCGTCATATCTATTCATATTCTAAATTTCATCCTGTTTTGTTGAGAATCAAAAAAGTTATAGGCATTTAAAGTTTAAGCCAATCAGATCGCAGCACACGTGCATGGGCGTGGTTTCTTGAAAACTTTTATATATCATAGTTTAGGACGTATTAAGGTATGATTATGTTTTAAAATTCAAAGTATTTTGTCAAAAAACAAGTAAGATATTGAGATTTTTGTTTCAGCTAATCAGAGCAAAGCGCACGTGCATGCGCGTGCATGCATGTGCATGATGACCGTAACTTCTTATAGGAGTCTATTGTGTCTGTCTATGTTCTAAATCTTATCGTGGTTGGTTGAAAAACAAGGGAGTTACAGCCATTTGAAGTTTAAGCCAATCAGATTGCAGCGCACGTGCATGCGCATGCTTTCATGACAAATGTTATATATCATGTTGTAGGACATCTTAAAGTATGCTTATATTTTAAATTTCATACCATTTCGTCAAAAAACGGAAAAGATATTGAGATTTTTGTTTCAGCCAATCAGAGCGAAGCGCACGTAAATGCGCGTGAGTTCTTGCTAATTTGACAGTGTCACATTATCTACACTATTAATATATCCTTATATAATGAGTTTCAAAGCATTTCATCGGAAAATGTTAAAGTTATGGCTATATTAAATATATTAGTCATTTCAGTCATTTCACGCGCCCGCACGTGCAGGCGTATGCGCGCAAAATGACCTTCGTTCCGCACACCTACACAACACACCTATTAACCCTAAAAAGGTTTTAGCTCAGTTGGGTGAACAGTTTCTGAGAACACTCGCGGACAAAAAAGTACCGGAGAAGAAATAAGAAGAAAAAAGAATAATAATAATAATAATAAGAAACAGAGTAAAAACAATATGTTCCCAAACTCCGTTTGGGGAACATAATAAGGCAGCAAAATTCAAATTCTCATTTCTCTACTAAGATTTTTACATCGGGCTCGGAGTTGGTTTTCTTCAGAAAGACAGGACTGGGTTCAAGGCGACTAGGGGTACCACACCGGTAATTGACCAATCAAAATGAACTTAGTCAATTGTAGGTCCATACATTAAGCCGATTTTCCTTTCTTTTGAGAGTTTTTTTTAATTTCCTTCCAGGCCAGTTTGACAACTCTGGTACCTGTGCCTAGGAAATTTTATCTACTCTGTAAATAAATAAAGTTTTTTGACAGGAACTATTTCTCCAGGGCATAGGAGGCTACTTCCTGGGGTGCTTTTGTGATGTTTATAAAGACATGGAAAACACGTGGATTTGAGGGTAGCCCTGTTTGCATATGCAAATAAATCAGAAAATGTCGTGTACGTACCCTGGTTTTTTGGTGTCAGCTAATGTGACAGGTATAATTGTTTAACACCCCCTTATCAATATTTTTTCATGAATTCAAACACGTGATGTTTTACTGGAAAGAAACGTGTATTGCTTTTTAATATACCGAAACTCGCTATTTCTGGGGATTGTGTAATTCTAAAAAAAATTCAGATAAATTTCAATGGTGAAATAAAAGAAGAATGCTTGGTATTAAAATATTAATTCATATCAGTAGAATTGAATGCTATTAACGACATCTGGAGAAATAGGCTTTAAAAGGTTTATATCATATCTTTGTTCGTCTGCACTTAAATTTCAAACACGACAGAATTTGTAATTTTTGCCGTAAAAATTCATAATTTCTATATACTTTAGAGACTTACCGTAAAACTTTCAGGAAACTTTCTATGAAGTCTTTTCTGCACGTACAAAGCGAGAAAACTGCAATCTATCTAACCTATCTGAATTGCGTAGAAATTCATTTGATAGGAAAAATTATTTCCGAGATTCCTTCAATTAACATTAAATGTAAATAAAATTGAAATAAATTCTACATATGAAAGAAATCAAGAATACTTGGTATTAAAATTTCGTATTAGAGCAGGAGAATCGAATGTTGTTGACAAAAAATGAAGAAATAGCCAATGCAAGTTTTAATTAATTTCTATGCTCATCAGCACCTAGATTTTAGACAGAAAAAAATGTAGTTTTTTCCGATACTCATTAGAATTTCATTATATACTTCAGAGACTCACTGTTAAAAACTCAGGACACTTTCTTTGATGTGTCTTCTACTGCAATCCTTAAAT
>NW_026937069.1:0-7580 GCF_032062105.1 Saccostrea cuccullata
ATGCTCGCATAATTTGTCCTTTCTTTTCATAAGTACAGGTACTCGATAATTGAAGCCATTTGTATGCGTCTTGTCAGTGACCTGCGACTGGAAAACAATGAAAGCGCGTCTCTTGTAAAAACAGAGAGAGGGGCGAGAGAGAGCTTGCGAAAAATTTTAATTATAAGATTTTGTGCAAACAACCAATACAATCTTAAAATGACTGCAAAATGAAACACCATTTAATTACGCTCATAACTGTCGCCAATTTGTGTGTATTTACAATTTTGTAACAGCTGTAAAATTATTCTTGATACCCTGTACATACAGTCGCATTACCGTTCTTATATATGGAATTGCAGATTGAAACTTTATAATTCAAATCTACAAAACCAAACAATTTGCAGCAATAAGAGGTAGAAAATCCTTGAAAATCATCAAGTAATATTTTTCTTTTCGGCTCCCCTTTTCTATCATTTTTGCAGATAATTTAATAGGAAAGTTTTACTGGAAGAATGTATAATTATGTTTGACGGATTCGGCATGTGATACATAATATTTGATGTTCCACTGCAGAATAGAAGTTTAGTTTCACATAAAGTTGATAACGTACTTTTAACTGTTTTTCCATCCGATCTCTGACATCTTTTGAAGTATGCCAAAACTGTAGATTTCCGAACATGAATCGACATACAAATAATTTCCGGATCCAAGTTTATTACCTTAAATTCAAAATTACTCTTAGGTAACACTATATTAACGAATAACCGACTAAAGAAATTTTATTCGATAGTCTGTATGATCGAACGATTATCGAGTACTCGATTATTCGTTGACATCCCTACTTTTAATATATATGTTTCTTTTTAACAGAAATAAAATCGAAAACGTTGTTAAACTTCTATTCTGCTGACTTTATTTAATACCCAAGATATGATGACAATGTACAACAAGTGCATTCTGATCGATTCTTCACCATTAAATATTGGATAAGTTATCTACTAGTTTATAAAAAATTAAAATGATATTCTAATCTTTTAGATGTCGTTTCTATAAAAATTCTATTGATATGTTCGATCATTGTTGCAGTCTTGTACACAATTTCTGATACTACTAAAAATTCCTCATTATGCATTAGTCTACATTTACTTCAAAAGTGCGTTTCTTTCTTTCTGTCTTCCTTTTTTTCTTTTCTTTTTTGTGTAGTTATTACTCTATACTACGGAAGCCCTGGAGGGACATTGACTTACTTCTTATGACTTTTTTGTTTTGACTTATTTAGCTCTTCTGAGCCAAAGGCTCAAAGAGCTAATGCTTATGGCCATTTGTGCGGTGTGCGGTGTGCGTAAACTTTTTAGAATATGAGCCATAACTCAAGAACCCTTGGCCAATCAGTACCAAATTTGTCACAGGGTATCCTTGGCCCAAGGGCTACCATTTGTACTAAAATAAGGGTTGAGACCCTTAAACAAGGGGAGATAATCAGAAAAACAAAACCAAAAGTACTGGTTGCTAAAAAATCTTCTTCTCCATAACCACCTGGCAGATTTTCACCAAACTTACATACAAGGATCAGCATATGTCGAAGATTAAAATTTGCACGGGGAATTACCCTGGGGCAAAGGGCGTGGTCTCAAGGTCACTTCAAAATTGACCTAAATTTACAATTAATAAAAACGTGTATATTTTGCTTACTAGAAGGACTAGCATCATCAAATCTTGTAACTTGATGCATCTTACGACTTCACATCATGTTAACTCAAAAGTAGGTCACGGTGAGCTACTTTTCAAATTTTGCGGGGATTTGTTTTCAAATTGATTTGAAGGCATATTTTGCACACTTTAAGGCCTGTGATCATCAAACTTTGTCAGTTGATGCATCTTGGGTCCTCAAACAATGTCAACTTAAAAGTAGGTCACTGTGACCTACTTTTTTAACTTTATGACTTATCCTTTTAAAAACATTAAATCCTATTATTTCAGACACTGTGAGGTTTAGAATCATCAAATCTTGTACTTTGATGCATCTTGGGACTTTAAAACATATCTATGAAAAAGTAGGTCATTGTGACCTACTTTTTGAATTTTGCCGACATTTGTTTTCAAATTGTTTAAAATGCATATTTTGATTACCTTCAGACCTACGATCATCAAACTTGGTCAGTAGATGCATCTTGAGTCTTTGAAAAATGTCGACCAAAATGTAGGTCACGGTGACCTAATTTCGACATTTTATGGCTATATTTAAGTATCTCGGGTATTTATTGGCTTAGAATCATCAAACTTTGAGAGTCGATGCATATTTGGTTTTCAGAGAATGACGACCAAAAAGTAGGTCACCGTGACCTACTTTTGACATTTGATGGCTATATTTAATTATCTCTGGTACTAATTGGCTTAGAATCGTCAAACTTTGTCAGATGATGCATCTTGGGTTTTCAGAGAATGTTGACCAAAAAGTAGGTCATGGTGACCTACTTTTGAATATCTCAGGTACTTATTTAATTAGAATCATCAGTCTTTGTCAATTTATGTATCTTGAGTCGTCAGAAAATTTCAATCAAAAGTTAGGTCACGGTGACCTACTTATGGTATTTTATAATATTTTATAATATCTTCAGTCTTAACTGGCTAAATATTATCAAACTTTGTAAGTTGATGCATTTTGGGTCTTATGATACTAATAGAGTTGGAGGCTTCTAATAGAAGTGATAGATTGTACAATTTATCAGAAGAGCGATTCAAGGCCCTTGGGCATCTTGTTTTTTGTTAGTTCTAACTGAATGTAGATAAGATATTGAGAAAGATTAATTGTAGTTTTGTAGTTAAACGTACAAAACGGATATGATTACTATTTAAATTTTTATCTGTTAATTACGGACGCCCTTGAGGGATATTGACTTATTTCTTATGTGTTTTGACTTAGTTTTTATGTATTTTGACCTAGTTCTTACGACTTAACTTTGAATTCTTGTTTATTTTAATTTTTTTATGACAAGTTTACTTCACAAAAAGTGGCGTGAAAGATTTGGTGGCCACGTATAGTTTCAGAAAAAAGAAGAAAAAAATATCCTTGAATTTATTACTATCGACAGTAGTCATTAACAGTTAAAACAGTAGTCATGTTCTTGTCTTCAGTCATTATGCAAACTGGAAGTTACATATAAGAATTTTAAAAGTAATAACGTTTAGGAAATAAGAATTAAGTTATATCAACAAAAATAATATTTACTTTAGAAATCACAACTGTACTGGACGTTAAACTACAATTCGTCAATAAAAAAACACAGTTAAAATAGGACTAAACATTATTTTCATTATAAAAGGAAGCCATTGGCAACAGGTTTCAATATCCTTCTTATCTCTAGCTACGAAACATTCACAACAAATAAGTCAAAACAAAAAAGTTATAACAAATAAGTCATAACAAGTAAGTCAATGTCCCTCCAGGGCTTCCGTAGGTAAGCTATTGAGAACGATTAATTGTAGTTTTGTAGTTAAACACAGTAGTAAACGTACAAAACTGATGTGATGACTGAATTTTTATCCGTTAATTACGGACGCCATTGAGGGATATTGACTTATTATACCCCCCGCTTGAAAAGCGGGAGGGTATATAGTAATCGTTAATTCCGTCCGTCCGTCCGTCCGTCCGTCTGTTACACTTTGGGGTACCCATCTCTTATCCGCAACTCCTCTCATACCACTGAATGAAATTTGATGAAACTTTCACAGAATCTTTATTACATATTGCCATTGTGCACCTCCTATTTTACTTTTTGATCTGATACATATTTTGGGTTTCACGGCCACAGCAAAACATGGACTTTGCCATTATAACTATATATGGAGGCGGGGGGTATCATTTAGTGAGCTCATCGCTCACAGTACCTCTAGTTTCTTATGTGTTTTGACTTATTTCTTATGTGTTTTGACTTAGTTCTTATGACTTAACTTTGATTTCTTATTATTTTGAATTTGTTTTAACAAGTTTAGTTTACAAAAAATGGCGTGAAAGATGGAGGCAACGTATAGTTTCAGAAAAAAGAAAAAAATTGTCCTTGAAAAAATTACTAAAGACAAGATAAAATAGTAGTCACGTTCTTGACTTCAATCATTATGCAAACTGGAATTTACATATAAGAATTAAGTATGATAACTTTTAGAAAATCAGAATTTGAAATAACATTCAACACTAGGAAAATGAAATATTTTCAATATGGTAGACAGTAAATCGCGATAAAGAGTGGAAAATACCCCTTCTTGTGTTGGTAAGTTGAATTTATCGTAAAATATTTTCCTAAGAAGTAAAAATTAAACCTGCCCCCAGCACTTTTTATGTACCAGAGATCATGATGAATTGATCTATGTAACAAGCTTTGCACAATAATTTTGTTTTGCACATGTGCCGAAGCAATTTTTGTGCAACATTTAAAATATCATAAATGTTCGTCACATGATCAACACAGTCATGTGACATCACCGAAATACTTTATTATAATACCTCATTACCTGGTTAAACCGTTATCTCACATGTCTCTGTTAAAATCTTTTAATTTCAGATGTAAAGAATTTATTTTTTGAAACACTAACAAAAGAGGACCATAATCTAATAATGCTAACTTTAGTTTGTTAGGCTTAATTTGATACATGTATGTGGTTTCAATGATTGAAGAATCCACTGCTTGGGGGTGGTTTTGAAGACAGTGCTTACTAGTTTAAAAGATAAATCGATTTTTCACATTAAAATATTCAGTGGTGCAGAATATTGAAGATGCCGTGTTTCTTGAAGTTTATTCTATTGACAGAAAAAATGGTAATGGATATTTGAACTTATTTATTATTAAACAACAAGATACATGTATATTTGTAAATCACTTATGCCCCCCACCCCAAATAATTGGACTTTTTCTTAGTCCAGAGGACATAACTCTGTCAAAAATGGCTCGATCATACCCAAAAACAGAACTTGACCTACATATTCTAATGATAAAGAAGTCGGTTCACTTTATGCATAAAATGGCCCTGTAGATAAACCAATTAATTGATCAACAATTGATTTTCTATTTGAAGCATTAAATTAAAATAGAGACTTGGTGCTTTCATATCCTATTAAAAACTTTCTTCTAAAAGTCCAGGTCTAGGAGAAATGGCTCTATGAAATTACAATGTTCTTGAATTTTTAGGTAAACAGGTATAATTGAGTACTTTCAATGAAGAAAAATAATATGAGCGCACTCTCTGATCTAAAAAATAAAACATGTCCATTAATCCTCAGAAACAGTTCTATCATTCACTAGTTGCATATTTTAGATCAGAGGTTGTGCTCTATATTAAATATAAAAAAATAGCTTTAAAAATTGGCTGTTTTTGTAGACTTTTTTAGAATATGAGGAAATTGACGCATTTCGTGACGTCATAATGTATTGACTAGCCAGAGTATGACGTCATTTTTGATAGATACGCAGTCACCATTAGTGATATTTAATGCATTGTTAACTAAAACTATGCAGTTTCAGTTTTTCAGAAATTCAAAGGGCCAAATAAGGCAAAAGTGAACCTTGTTCTTTGTATAACTGAATTTCATTTCAATATGTGCAACCTATGCAAAGAAAATGAATGCAAACTGCAAATAACTGGACTTTTTTTTAGTCCGAAGAGCAAAATTTTATTCAAAATGGCTTGATCGTACCCAAAACAGAACTTGACCTTGATATTCTTATGGTAAATCCTGAAGGACGTGGAGACTGGTCCTTCAGATGAGATCATATAAACTGAGGTCCCGTGTCTCAGTAGGTGCTAGCACGAAAAAGATCCCTCACTGTTCATTGGTCCTGAGTGCCGGGCATAGGACAAAATTTGTAGCTCTTCACTGGCAAGTGGTGGCGTCTTCATATCAGTGAAAATTCTAAGGAGGGACATTAAACAGCATACTATCAATCAATCTTATGGTAAATCTGTTTACCAAATTTCATTTCAATATGTGCAACCTCTGCAAAGAAAATGAACGGAAACTAAAAATTTCTGGAATTTTTCTATGTCCAAGGGACATAACTCTGTCAAAAATGGATCAATTATGTAAAACACTTATGCCCCCTCCCCCAAATAATAATATTTCTAAGTCCAAGGGACATAACTCTGTCAAAAATGGCTCGATCATACCCAAATCAGAACTTGACCTACATCTTAGTATGATTAATCTATATGCTGAATTTCATTTCAGTATGTGACACCTCTGCAAAAAAAATGAACAGAAACTGCAAATAATTGGATACATTTATTATTCTTGAGAAATTCACAAATGGATGCAATAATATTGACTGTGATAAAAAACAAACATAATATAAAATTTCAATGTATATGATACATGAAAACTACATGAAATAGACTAAGTTTTCTTCTGCCTTATTTATCAGTCTCAAATCCCCCAAGCTCACTAGGTGTGAACCCCTGGGTGGTTTCATCAACATCCAGTTTTGGTCGTTTTTCTGGCTGGCCTTCTATACTGGTATCAAGAGTGCTGGAATTTCTCTTGTTATTAAGATTTTCTTTGAAGTTGACTATGATGCAAGTCATATTGTCACATCCTGTGCCATCACCGTACGTGTTGGGTGCAAGGCAATAGTCAAATAGCTACAAGAGTATTAAAACAGTACATTATAAATCATTGGATAATAGATATTGGCAATATGCAAGAAACTGCAAAAATTCTCAAATGAAAAATTCAATGTCTTCAAAACAAATGATAGAATTGTGCTGTATTACACTAACCTCTTCACATATTCTAGAGAGGTTGTCTTGGAATTCAGGCTTAACTAATCTTTGTCGTACAAAATCTACCACTTCTTGGCTTGTCATGTAATTCCTAAAAAAAATAATTTTTTTTTTTTATTTGCATAATATTTCATTTTTCCTGCAACTTATTGCAGCTTATTTTGAATGCAATAAATCTATTGACAAGAACCCCATAAGTATTCCAGAGTTATATTTCTTAATCCTGCTACAAAAAGGTAAATTGAAGCACTTCATAATTAATGATTACATACTGAAAATTTCAGTTATGTATTTATGTTAATTTTAAAACATGAAGAAAAAGCAATTCAAACATCACTTTCAAAAAGTTGGTTTGTGGGCACATTTTTTTTTAATTGAGAGGGGACACATCCAACACAAATTGTGTTTTTGTTTATTATCAAAAGTAAAAACTGCAGTAGATTAAGAAACTTTCACACGAGTTCCATCTTTTTTGAACAAGTGGTTCTAGAGAAAATGTGTAGATACCCACACTGTTTTCCTATTTCTTGATTTATATCTACCCTTTTTAAGACACAGCTCTTCACTTAAACAAAATGATTTTTGTTTCTTGTATATAAATAATAAAAATGTTTAAAAAAAAAAACATAGGTAATCAGAGATTACAGAGCTCACCTCAACAAATGTTGTCTTTAAGTAAGGCAAAGACACAATAACCCAACAAAAAGTGTACATTCAAAATTTATGCAATTTTGATCTGATACTTTGGAATAGACCTATATAAAAACTTCAAACTAGTTCTTTGTCACAAAAATGTGATTAAAATCCAGCATCTGTAGCAAGTTTGA
>NW_026937070.1:0-7588 GCF_032062105.1 Saccostrea cuccullata
CAAAGTTGCGAAACTATTAGAGTTATGCGGTAATTTTAGAATTCGAAAACACTGACAATCTAGTTCAAGTTATTTGCACAATTGTTGGCAAAGTATGTGTTAAGTGTTATGGATACGTTCTTATTAATTGAAAAGTGTTGCAAGTCAAACGTTGCAATATTCGATCTTTTCCATTTGTATTGTATAACTTTTATTTGTATTCTATAATTTTCCATTTGTATTCTATAATTTTTCATTTGTACTGTATAATTTTTATTTGCATTGTATAATTCCCCACTTGTATTGTATAATTTTTCATTTGCATTGTATATTTTTCATTTATATTGTAAAAAATAATTTGTATTGTATAATTTTTCATTTGCATTGTATCCGAGGGATTGTTTATTTTGGTTTGTTACGACGGATTTCATTGGTTTAATCTAATCATATATCGGATTTGGTAATACCCGAGATATTCAGGGAAGTTTTACACGTGTTATCCAGTCTGAGCATAGACTGGCTTGCCTGTCTGATCCAGATACAGACAGGTGACCAGTAATGTAAAGGGTCGCGCTCGTTGGCTGATAGTCGCTTGCGCGGCGCAGTGGTTAGAGCGTCTGCTCTAGAGTCGCGAGGAAAGGAGTCAATCCTTACGTCGCGGGTTCGAATCCCACTGGGGAAACAGGTCCTTCGAATGAGTCCGTATAAACCAAGGTACTGTGTCGCAGAAGGTGCTGGCACGCAAAAGATCCCTCACTGCTCAATAGCCCTGAGTACCGAGTATAGAACAAAATTTGTAGCTCTCCACCGGCAAGTGGTGGCGTCTCCATATGAGTGAAAAATTCTCGAGAGGGACGTTAAACAACATGCAATCAATCAATCAATCAATCATTGGCTGATTAAAACTCACGCTGACGTAGAAATTGAAATGTCTCGGGGAAAACAAAACAGATCACATAGTGCAGCGACATCGGCCGTTATAACTGATAGCCAATGAGCACGGCCCATTACATTACTGGTCACCTGTCTGTATATCGAGGATCAGACAGGCAAGCCAGTCTATGCTCAGACTGGGTAAGACGTATGAACTTCCCGCAACATATTACCAAATCCGATATATGATTAGATTAAACCAATGAAATTCGTCGTAACAAACCAAAATAAACAATCCCTCGGAAACAATGCAAATGGAAAATTATACAATACAAATGGAAAATATAGAATAAAAATAAAAAATTATACAATGCAAATGGTTTTTTTACAATATGAATGAAAAGTTATATAATGCAAATGAAAATTTATACAATGCAAATGAAATATTATTTATTGCAAATGAAAAAATATAGAATACAAATGAAAATTTATACAATGAAAATGAAATATTGTATAATGCAAATGAAAAATATAGAATACAAATGAAAATTTATACGATGAAAATGAAATATTATATAATGCAAATGGAAAATATAGAATACAAATGAAAATTATACAATACAAATGATTTTTTAAATGTAAATGAAAAATATACATTGCAAATGAAAAATTATACAATGCAAATGGCAAATATATAATGCAAATAAAAAATTATACAATACAAATGGAAAATTATAGAATACAAATAAAAATGATACAATACAAATGGAGAATTTTACAATACAAATGGAAAAGATCGAATATTGCAGCGTTTGACTTGCAATAGAAAAGACGCTAAAAACCGCGTATGAAATTAAAAAGCAGAGTAATTTTGAGTTTTTTTCTCGCCGTTGTTTTTGACGTTACAATGTTGGTTAACCGTGCTCGGTGTTAACAAAACATGTGGCTTTAAAATTTGCAAGTATGAGTCCTATATAATCAAACTTCTACAAAATAAATGTTTTCATTTACGAAAATGTGTTGATCTATAATCTTGTTATAGTAATGTGACGATGAGGAAGATTCTCTACGTATTTTTTGAATGACCCTCGTAGAAATGATGCTTAATATGCACATAGAAATAGATAGAAACAGATCTACTGGGCACATGGAATCATGACGTCATTACATGATCTAAAAACGCATTCAAAAAATATACGAAATCTTGACTTTAAGTGAGGTATTGATCTTAAGACCGCGGAACATTAACTGGCAAGATTGGAAATATGCAGCTTACGTCATTTCTATCTGTTACAATCAAAATACTCAATGATAAACAATGAAATGGGCGGGTACAATTCGACGCAGAAGCGGGGAAAACATTGGATTGAAATTCTAGTTTGAAATTCATTTTCAATCCACCTCAGCTCCGCTAGAAGGCACATGATTACTGATTGAACCAATGAACAAATAATTTTCAATTTCGATATAGTTTGAATATTAATAATATATAAATCGGAATTTTCTGTCCAGCGTTTTAAAGGAATATATGAAGGGACAAATATTTGATTTCTGTTTGGTATAATTTATGCATGTACGTGTGATGTGTGCGTTGGGGTGGGGGGGGGGAGGGTAATCATCTTGGAAATAAATAAGAAAGTTTCAACATTTTTCATTGTTCAAGACAAAACTAAAAAAAAGTCTTGTCAACCCAAAAATTATTTGGTACAATGCATGATCTGACTCGACAAATTTTGACCCCCCCCCCCCATCTACAATCATATGCAGGCTCCTGAAAAAATGTCTTCTATGACTTTTACAAGTGTCCATAAGAATATATTATAGGCTATAAACTCATTATAATATAAATTTCAACCAACATGACTGTACTTGGGAATTTAAATTATTTGTCTTTTGGATAATACATTCACATTTTGCTTTTGAAAACAGCTCAGGTGAATTGAAAATGAATTTCAAACTAGAATTTCAATCCAATGTTTTCCCCACGTCCGCGTCGAATTGTACCCGCCCATTTCATTGTCTGTCATTGAATGTTTCGATTGTAACAGATAGAAATGACGTAAGCTGTATATTTCCAATCTTGCCAGTTAATGTTTTGCGGTCTTATTGTTTTAGCAACATATTTTCAATAGCTAGCGTCGTTTTAGAAGCTGCGAAGAACATGTCTCTTTGGAGTGGATCATATTACTTTCAGTAAACAAGTTTGATGTACTATTTTTTAAAAAGATTATTTTATGTTACGATATTGTCTTTATAATAGTTCACTAGGTTAGCAAAAACGAAAGGAAAAATTCGCAAGTGCAATTTTAAAAGCTGTTACAGCAGAAATTTGCCATGTTGACAGGAAGTAAAAAAGTCAAGTGAAAGGTCGAGTTGGATGAAGGAAATATTATTTGAAAAATATTCTCTGCTTTACATGTAATATATCTGGAAGTAAACTTGCTGTGCACCTTAGTATACACGAGCAACTTGATTTGCAGTTGATATCCCTGTATAAAGTTTTTTTAAAAACTTTTTAATGTTGTTAACTGCTTCGTCAGTCGAACCAGTACATACTGATCTTTTATCATTTCTGTGTTTTTGAACACAGAAGGCTTAGTAGGTTTTCAGTTTGCTCCTCAAACACTTGAACATCAATCTGACAGAAATACGGAAGGACGGAAGACGGACATGACAAACACTATATACCCCAGCCATATTCATGGCGGGGCATAAAAATCTTATTGGAAAACACCCCATCCCCTTGTGAAACACAGATTACCTGTAACAAGGTATAAAAGCCATGAATCTGAAGAAAATTGAATAAGGAAAGTCCCTTGTCAAAACCACCCCCTTTCCCACAAAATGTGATTTCCTCTAGGCTATTCCTTGAGGTAATATTTGAGGAATACATCAGGCACGTAGCAACAGGGGGGGGGGGTTGTGATATAAGGAAAATGTAGTGTTGTAGGTAAAAGAAATTGGTACCTGATAGAAATCTGCTTTGAAAAAAAAATTGGCTTCTACACCCCCCTACCCCACCCCGGAAGTAGGATTTTCAGCTTTGGGCAACTTTTTTTTTTCCTTTTGTCAGTTTTTTCAGGTAAGTATTTTATTTCTCTGGCTGCCCCCCACCAACTTTCAAAAACGATGCTACGTGGCTGTACATGGATAGTTTTCAAGAAAGAGACTCGACAACGGAAGTCTGAAACGATTTATTACAGAAGAAGAAAAAATGCTGTCAATGCGATCTATTTAAAGAAAAAAAATGATTGATAAAAAAAATTCGACCTTATTGAAGCGGAGGGTGTCTGAAACTGATAACTCGTGGAAAAAGAAAGGAGGGGATGCTCTATATACGAAGCAAGTGTCTGTGGGAAATGCCCTAATTACCAGAATTGAATTCTTTGATTCATCATTTGAATTTTAAAAAGATATATAAAATATCTTAATATATATATATATATAATATATATATAAAATATCTTAATTTTTAAGATATGATTAAGTATTAAATAAACGCGTATATTTTCATTCCCAAGTAACTAAAAGCCCTTCCTGAACCAAAAATATTTTCATATTATGTAGATATTTATTTATCATGCGTTTCTAAAGGAGTGTCCTCAGGTTCGAAACATTTGAGCATTGTGCAGTGCGCCGCCTGTGTAATACCGCTGCCATTTTTCAATAAGACAGCTTTCAATTGCGTGTTAAACGTTGGAAAGGGGGGAGGGGTGATTGTAATGCAACACAAAAAGGAAGGTCATGAGAAACGGGTTTTGGATTTTAAAAAAACCCATACTACATTGTGAATCAACAGCTGAAAGCTAGTCTCGGAAAAAAAAATGGGAGGGCGGGGGCAGTACTACGGGCCCGCTAACAATATAGAATGGGCGTTTATTCCCACTGTGTTCCATTAATTGCCTGAAAGTTTTATTTCATGCAAGATTGACTCTCCAGCATCGTGTGCATAGTAATAATTTGTTTTAAAAAAAATTAAAAAGTAATTATATGGAGAACTTTACAAATATACTTAGTATTATAATGAAAAAAAATGAATATAACTTATGTGCCACGGGTAAATTCTGTTTAATGTCGCTAAATACTGGTTAGGGTACCAAGATTCATCAACAACACGTGCAACATCGTCAAGACGGTCCATCCGTTGTTTACAATTTATAATTATTTCGATAAATATTTAAAGGATACAATCGGACTTAGTCCGACGAAAAAATGAATGTCAGCAGTTCCTGAAGTTCTGGTGTTTTTTTTTTTTTTTTTTTTTTTTTTTTTTTGTTTTGTTTTGTTTTGTTTTTTTTGTTTGTTTGTTTGTTTTTTGCATTATCTCTGAATAAAATTATCTCTATGACAGGTTTAGATTAATTTCAAGTATTATAGCTACCATCATTTATTATTCTCCGCTTCCCATAACCTCAAATTTTGAAAAAAAATATACAGGATGTTCACATAAACGTATGTAACGGTGTATTTAATAAGAAATTTGAGGTGGCTCGAACTCCTGGAAAAAATTAAAATCATGGGTAGTTGTTTTGTGTCCTATGCAGGCAGTCGGATGATTCGCTATGCATTAAATTTATATTCATGTAAAATACTGTCATTCCTACCCCAATCTCTGCCATGGCCCATAAGATACAATGTAAACTTCATTGCAAATGAAATTTTTAAAATATCTTTGAATGTATTGATTTCTATTTTACAGACAATCGCACGTCGTTTTAATACATATAGGAGCTTTGTATGACGCAAGAGAGACATGTACGTTAGTGACATCGTCTAGGAAAATGAACGTCGGAACTGACGTTACTACCGCTTAAACACAACTTTTTATCATAATTTGCGATGTGCTACACGTAATTAGATATAAACAAGTTATATATTGTTAGAAAGATAAAGTTCTCAACTTTTGAGTGCGATAAATCTCAATTTAGTTCAAGGTTCGGCGAAAATCACCAATAACGTACTTTGTTCTTTATGCCTTAGCTAATAATGAAATTTTGTCTACGAAAAGAATTTTTTTAATAGAAAATGAAGAAAGTCGAAACAAAAGAAAAATTTTTTTTTATTAAAAATTTACTTTTACCGATTGATTTCATAATGTTCAGCGTGACAACTATGAAGAATAAAAAAGTAAAACGGATTCAAATAACATTCTGTCACTCTAGATCGTACGACAAAAAGGGAGAAAATGAACATAAGTAAAATATCTTTTTGTAGAAAAAGGCTACCTTTATATCTATAAACCATGTATGTAAATATTTACGAAGTTTTACTTTTGTGTACAAATTTTATTTACAGCCAAAAATGTTAAGAACGCGAAGAAAACAAAAATCTAAGGGAAAAATGCTATCAATGAAAAAAAAAACCTGAAATGTAATATTTACATATATACAAAAGAATACGGCATGTACAAACATCAATATCCCAAGAATTAACGCAAATTTAACACCGATAAAAATCAGACTATCGAAAACTTACTCCATGTGCCATAAACACCTCCACAAATTCGCAAGAAATGGCTTGTAGTGATCATCTCATCGTCATAGTCCGACCAAGCTTACCGAATTTTCTTCCCCACCCTTGTGCTGGTTATTCTGGCATCACGAGACAGGTCCTGTGCGGAAACCTGGACGTGCACAATTTCAGCCTCCTTCTGCAGCAGAGGAATCAAGTGGTAGAACACAAGGTTTCCATGCCCGGCTTTGCCATTGAGACGATTGTGCCATCCTTGGTAATTTTTAAGAAAAAGCAAGTCAATAATATTAAAGGGGGAGGAGGTTACCGATAAATATTGCAGGCACATATACGAAAAAGAATTACCTTCGGTATCGTTGTTTGTACGAATCTCCTATTTGTAGATGGACCAGGCTGGAATAGGGAATACAGCGTTGTTAATCCCCTGTATTTCCATGTAGTCTGTGAGGGACTTTAGAGAGGGAGATTCCTGAACCTTTTCCTGCATTGACCGGAATGTGGGGTTGATGTCATTTGAAGGCAGAAATGGAAGGGCCATTAACTGCTTGATGAACCAGTGAGTTGCCTTTTTTTCACGATAGGTGGCAGCTAGTCCTAGTTCCTGCACGCGTCTCCATAATGCCTGTGTCCAATGGAAGACACACCCACGGATTGAAATGCCGGGTAATACTTCTCGAATGGACTGCCAAGCCGCTAACAAAGGCATATTGATATCTATAATTTCACTTTTTAAACTATTTAAATTTAATTTTTTTTTTATTAATACAGGTACACTAGAGTACTATTTTTGTTTGCGTAATGAGAATAGAAAAATGAAAATACCCTTTTCAAAGTCCAGCATAATTTCCTCAACAACGGGTTCATCTAGCCGTTCTAGTATGGCTTACAAAACCTAAAGGAACAGGAAAATCGAAATTATTTCTCTGATTTGCCATAATATTTTACAGGAATAGTTTTACGCATTTTTGTCATTTTACTTGTGCCTCACCATCACATAGTCTTCCTTCTTTCTCCTTGACATAAGGGCAAATACCAAAGGAAACTGTTTCTTTTGGCCGCCCTGTTGCACAAGTACAGCTTTTATACGTTTTAATGAGTTCATTACATGGAAACGTCCTTACATGGCCTTACTTGCGTAATATTTACGCCAAAGTTTCAGAATATTAGACAAAACACAAATTAAAGCATTTCATAAACTAGACGACAACATTTTTTATACTATGCAAAAATATTCATTCCAATCACACGTTTTTTCATTACGCAA